>NC_058416.1:29420147-29665672 GCF_002201575.2 Neomonachus schauinslandi | reverse complement strand
GGTGTGGGTAGGTGGGCTGGTGTATATGGGTGGTGTGGTGTGCATGTGTGTGTATGCATGTATGAGTGGGGTGTACGGGGGTATGCATGGGTGTTCATGTGTATAAGGTATCTGTGTTTCTGTCTATGTGGGGGGGAATTTGTACATGTAGGTAGGTATGTGAGTGTGTGTTTGTTGGGGATAGGTTTGTGTGTGTGGTATGGTGTTTGTGTGGGGGGTAGAGGATTTGTATGTGTGGGTAAGATGGGCGTGGGAGTAGAGAGTGGCAGAGGGACGAGGTAGGGCACAAAAGGACTTCAGGGTAGGGAGTGTAAGGCACACGAGGTACAAGTGCATCAAAGTGACTGAGCAGGATGTCCCAGTGGCTCTACGATAGGCCCCTGTGGGAAAGAAGAGAGAATTGATCCAATGGGGAGGTAGGAGTTTCACAGTGAGGGGCTGGACTCAGGATGCACTCCTGTACTCTGGGGAAGAGGGATAGGGAAGAGATGGTCCCTCAATCTTGTTTTTTCCCCTTTGTCAATTTGTATAACCATATGTCAGTTTAGAGAAACTAAAATGGCACATCTTCGCAGGCCAGAGGGAGAAAACAGGTTCTAGAGAAAGAGGTGTAACTGATGGGATCAAGGCCCCAGAGCTGATTTGAGAGTATGGCTTCAAGAGCATAAGGAGACAGAGTGATGGCTGGAAAGGTTCCAAAATGATACATATGTAGTTCAGAAACACTTGTTAAATGAGTTAAGGAAAAAGTCAAGTCTTGAAATATTAGACATGTTAACTAACTTGGGTGTTTACAAAAATAATAACATTTGTAAAGAACTGGTTTAGTCAATGGGACATTTGATAATTAGGGATGGACAAATCTTTTAAGTCTAAGGGATACATTTAAAAAAACAAAACAAAACAAAACAAAACAAAACAAAACCTTAAGATTTCTGTGCCCCATGCCTGATTCTGCCTCAGTAGGTTTTAGGTAGGACTCTGGAATTGGCATTTTTAGGTAGAGCATGAATGCACTTTCAGACAATCTGCACCAAATACTGAGTGACATTGAGAGATGACAGGAGCTTACTAAATGTGGGAGGTTGAATAGTATCCCCCAAGATGTCCATACCCTAAACCCTGGAAACTGAATATGTGACCTTACCAAGCAAAAGGGACCTTGCAGGTATGACTAAGTTAGGATCTTGAGATCAGAGGATTATCCTGGATTGTCCAGGTGAGTGCAATATAATCACAAGACACCTTATAAGAGAGAGGCAGGAGGGTCAGAGTCAGCAGTAGGAGATGAGACCAGGAAGCAAGAGAATGGAGAGCTGCAAGGGAGGAGTCAAGAGTACAGGAATTGAGGCAGCTTCTAGAAGCTCAGAAAGGCAAACAGATGGATTCTCCCCTCAGAACCTCCAGAATGAAGCAGCCCTGGTGATGCCTTGATGTTAGCCCAGCAAGACTGATTTTAGACCTCTGACCTCTAGAATTATCAGATGACACATTCTTTTTTTTTTTTTTTTTGAGTTTACAAATGAATGTGTTGAACATACATTTTAGTGAAGTCAGTTATAAATGCACTTAAATTTCTGTATAAATAAATCAAATCAATTTAGGATAGAGATAAAGAAAATGACCATTAGTCTGGCCCTGAGTTAGGAGATGATAAAAAACAGATGCAGATGGAGATATGTAGGGTATGCAGGAGGGTGGACATGGAGCAGGATTGGAAGAGTAAAGAGAAGCTTTTGATGGGCTAATGGTCTAGGACCTTTGATGACCAGAAGGTAAAATGTAGGCTCTGTGGGGTGCCTGGGTGGCTCAGTCGGCTAAGCATTCAACTCTTGGTTTCAGCTCAGGTCATGATTTCAGGGTTGTGAGATTGAGCCCCATGTGGGGCATTGTGCTGGGCATTGTGCTGGGCATGGAGTCCGCTCAAGATTCTCTCTCTCCTTCTCCCTCTGCCCCTTCCCAACCTCCCCCCACTTGCATGTGCACTCTCTTGCTCTTTCTCTCTCTCAAAAAAAAGTTATAAAATGTAGGCTTTGTGTATGGGGGTAGGCATAAAAAGAAGCTGTAAGAGGAGAATCTGCAAAGTCTGACGTGACCAATTCCCTTCAAAAGTCATTCCCCAATCACCCACTACAGACCAACTCAGTAATTGCTGAAATAGAAAGAAATGGAATTCATGAATGGTTTGCTAGCATCCACACCTGTTGTCCATTTAGACAAACTGGGTTAGACACAGATTTAGAGCCCAAACGATGTGAATTACATATGGTTTCTATAGCAGCAGACGGTGGATTTTATAGGATTGGATATTCTAGAGCTATAAATTTTAACTGTAGGCAATTTTATTCTAGGGGAAAAAAGGACTTTAAATATGGGTCAAATAAGTCCTAGAAAATCTACAAAAAAGGACATGCCAGATAAAGAACAATACAGATTCACAGAATGAGCTGGAAAACTCTTCACAAATTATTTGATCCGGCTCCTTCATTTAACAATAACAACAAAAAATAGGTCCAGATAAAGGAAAATATGTAGCACCTAATTCACTTAGCAAATATGTAGCTGAAATAATACAACCAGGCCCCTTATCATATGGCCAATAACCTTCTCTTTTTTTCCATATTGCAAACCAATTAGTGAAGTCACCCCCCCTCAAAAAAAACTGTGTACTTGATTAACTAGGAACAGTGCTGAATGTCATTCCTACAAACTGATGTGGACAAATACTCTTCTCTGGTCCTAAAATTTACTCAAATAAACAAATATGAGTTAAATTACTTCCATGTGCCAGTCACATTGCTATCAACACAAAAATAAATAGGATACCCCGCTCTTCTTGAGAAGACAGATACATAAACATTACATATATGGACATTCCAACTTGATTCTCAGTTGTGTCTCCTGTTGGCATTTGGGCATACTACTAGTGAAAAAGACCACAAGGAGTTATCTGAATAAATAAACAAGGAAAATAATTTGGGTGAAAAGCTACAAAATACCCTAAAGGAAGAGGGAGTCAGAGAAAACTTGGGCTCAAGAATAATGCAGTTCCCATTTATAGCACCATGTCCATCTTTTCACATGTATTCCATGTCTAGTGATTTCATATTATTGAGAATACTAGGTCTAAGAAAAATTAACTGATATGTTTCCAGATATTTTGTGTGACATTATAAGTCAAAAATGCTGTATCTGTGACAAGAGAAAGAAAACCCCATCTTCCCCACTCTTAAATAAACACAGTGTGTCTTTGGCACATTGGGGTTCTTGGGGGAGCACCGAAGGCCCCAGGGCATTAGCACCATCCTGAGCTGGGGTGATGAAGGGGTCTGTTGCTCAGCAGCAGTGCCTGGGGCAGTTTGTTGCGTGAACTTAAGCAGTGGTATGGAAAGAGCTTGCAGCTTCTGAGGCAAAGGTGTTCACCAAAAAGGACCAGAACAGGAAAGGAAGAAAATCACAAAGCTGCACAATGGCAAAAGCAACCTCCAGAGATCCCCAAAATGCTTTGATGCATTTAAAAGTCAAGAGAAGCTGCATTAGCAGATGGAATGCAATTTAAAGAAATGCTATTTATCGAAGTTAGCATGACTCTTATTTGTATCCCACAGCTAGTATGATTCAGGGAAGCATGGATTTTTATATAGGGGTAGCTAAGGAGATATAAACAGATAAAAGGGAGAGCATAATACATGCCATAATAGGAAATTATACAAGGTACAGAAAGTTCATACACGTAAGTGGCCAAGTATGGGTCATAAAGACCCATGCATTTTATGTTTAAGCAAATTATTCTGGCATTTTCCAAAAATGCAGATTCCTCAGAGGGGACCCATCCTTTCTACCTGCAGAAGAAATAATAGCAAATTAAAATTTTATAAAAGCATATGGCCCATGTCAAGTCATAATGACTTCACCTGTAATAAAGGATCTATTAATATGGATGAGTTAAAAATGATCTAGTTAATCGGTTTGAGACATGATGAAAATCTATCAGAGCAGAAAAAGAACTAAAAATCTATGCTTTCAAAAGTCAAGAACAATTAAATTCTCACAAGGAAAATGTCCAAGGGAATTTCACAAGTGTAGGCAAGTGAAGAGGAGGAGACTCAAAGATAGCACTCAGTTAACTCCCTGCACTGGCGGGACAGTTTCTGTGAAGGGGTTGGTGCTGCAAGTATGCCTTCCTTCCCCAGTATGCTTCTTACTAAAGGGCAAAGACCTTTTGTTTCCTATAATCCCAATGGCTCTCAAGGGCAGATACATACTGTTAACAAAAGGGCAACTTTTGGGTGCCTTGAGAAATTTGTGTAGCCAGAGTATTATTTTTAAATCTGCTTGTTATGACTGATTAGAAGATTTTGAAATCAATTTGGTGTTTCCCTCTGTGAAGGAGGGAGCAGACTAGCCTAGACGAGACCTAAGAAAGGGGTGTGTGTGACCTTTTTGTTTCCTTTCTGTGCATGCATGCATTTGGACTGAATCACAATGTTTAAATGTGTTTCTTATGGTACATCATGTTGGGAAAAAGTCTGAATGAATCAAATGAAATGCTGAGGCTCCCATTCTCACTTTGCCCCATGACAAGAGTTTCTATGGGTTCAATATATTAGAGAGAGGTTGTTAATGTGGAAGTAATTTTATAACATATTTCTCCATAAAATGTTAGCACTTCTGTCATTTTCAATGTTCTGCAGATATCTTCACAAAAGACCTAGCATGACGGTGCCTCATTTCAAATATTCTTATCTGAACAAAGAATGCCTCTAGACTAGCTTCAGTTTTTAATACATCTCTGTTTGTTTCAATTAAGAAATTCTGGTTTGTATTTCATCTCATTCTTCTTATACCATTTTCCTCAGTTTATCTGTGCTTCATGTTTTGGTATCTTCAAGTAATCATCTTCAAACCAACCATGCCATAATAGTTTGTTTTATACTAATAGGGTTTGAAAAACATTAAACAATCAATTCAAGTATAGTATTCTAGTGCTGAGATGTGTGTTATAGGATATAATAAATACTTAATGTTTCATTGTCAGGAAATATATAATCTACAAGAGGCAAAACATGCAAAGATCTTTGGGGAATACAAGACATTATGTGATTAAGGACTAAATTGTATGGATGTTACAGATAAGTATTACAAGAGTTCAGGGGTGATATTGAGCCACCAAGACTAGAGTCATCCAAAGAACGTTTTAGGGAGGGTACAAAACTAGAGTCTATCAGGAATGCCCCAAGGTAAGTGAGTTGATGGTTTTCCTTTCCTCTGAGAAGCCTGGGGAAAAAAGAACAAAGAGAGTTTTGATGACATGAACATGAGAAGGATGGAGCCTGGGGTGCTTTTGGAAGGCAGGTCTGGGCTGAGATTCAGCCTGGCAGAGTCCTGGGATTCTGAGGAATACCTGAGGGGCCTCAGGAGGCTGGAGGACCAGGGGACACGGAGGTAAGAGGGTATTAGAGATAATCCAATGCATTTAAAATTTTTTGCCAACCAGCACATGATAATTGATGCTAAAGCAAAAAGTGGAAGAAGGTCACAAATCAAAAAGAAGTGAGGAAAATAGTTTACTCTCCAAAAAGAGAGCAACTATACATTACTTTAGAAGATTGATGTTATGTCCTAGAGACATCTCTCTTTTTAGTTAAAAGCTACATATGTGTATTTGGAAAGACTGTTCTCCTTTATCAGAAACTGTTTAGTCAAAGGGTGAAAACTGACACACGCATGCATAAAAAAACTTTCTTCTTTCTCCTTTTTAACTGGCTTTTCACATGTGTAAGAAAGAGGTCTAGTAATTCAGTACAATTCAGCTTAGTCTCTTACTAACTGTTACCATCTATGAGGAATTGATTTCAGTAATTAAGAGACTGGATATACCAATAAGTTAAAAAATTGAAGTCTAGAAGAAGGCAGAACAGGGGGATATATCAGCTTCATGTTGTCAGAGATGTCATGGGTTTTGTTTACATTTTTTTCTCTACCATCTTTAACAGGTGGCTTTAGGGGCACCTGGGTGGCTCAGTCGTTAAGCTCAGGTCATGATCTCAGGGTCCTGGGATCGAGCCCCACATCGGGCTCCCTGCTTAGCAGGAAGGCTTCTTCTCCCTCTCCTACTACCCCCGCCTGTGTTCCCTCTCTCGCTGTGTCTCTCTGTGTCAAATAAATAAATAAATAAAATCTTTAAAACAAAACAAAACAAAACAAAAAAAGTATGTGGCTTTATTTTCATATTGCTCCATGGTAAAATATCACTGTTGGAGCTCCAACCATTACATCAGTGTTCCAAGTAGGAAAGTGAAAAATCAGGAGGGGGCTTAGCAAAAAGGGCAAAGGCAAATGCCAACTGTCTGGAATAGGTAGGTAATCTATAAATTTCCTTCTAACTCTATGAATCTAAAGGCATAATAGTGCTGAGGCCACAGAGTGTTCTGGTATTAACACGGAGCAATTAAAACATACTTCCGTACTCTTAGAACAATGATAAAGATATAAACATTTAGTTAGAAGGAAACCTAGGGAACTTACATACCTAGATGTTAATATTTAGAAAAGTACAGATTATATCATAATTAATAGTATTATAATCAACATTATTATTATAATTAACATTTAAAAAGTGTTTTATCTGATACAAACACTAGACAAAACACTTTACACTAGTTGTCTTTTTATAGATAGCAATTATTTGGGGTATGAGAAAAGTGTTGTTATTATGCCTTAATATGGATGGTAAAATGGAAGCTTAAACAACATGCCCAATATCACACAGCTAGTAAATAAAGAAGACTGGAATTTGAATGAGTCTGCTAACAACAAATGCATTTAATTTAACATATACTAAAAATAGAACATACTAAAATAAAATTTTTAAGTGCTTTCTTGCAACTTCCATAATTGGGGATGACGTTGGCAGGGAAGGGAGCCTGCAGCTAGAATCTCCATGCGTGTCCATGAGAAACAGGGATCCATTCTCATCTGCAGTAGATTCAGTGAGGCACTAAAATATGGCTGCCAATTACAACCCAATTTAACAAGGAACAAGATATTTGCTTTAACAAATCCTATAGCAAGCAAACTGGAAGTCCAGAAATTCCCTTTAACTAACAATCTCCCCTTCTTTCCAGAATGCCAAAAGAAGCTCTGAAATATCTCTGGTAAGAAATGTCAAGGGGCTCTACAGTGATTGAGTCTTGAGCTCACCAAATAAAAGAAAACAGAGCTATTTGATTAATGAGAACTTTTTAAAACACTGAAAATGAAAAATGAACATAAGCTTAAAGCATGAAAAGAAAAGTTCATTTGTCTTATTAATACGAACTATGATATCTTATTTTTCCATGCAATCTTACATGAGGATTAAACTATTCCATTAGTGAATGAGATTAGTGCTTTTATCTTAACCCACAGACATCATTTCCATTGAATTTCATAATTATAGAGCCACATCATCTTTTCTTTGTATTGTCCCAAATAAGTATTTTCCTCTTCAATCAGATGCTACTGAATAAAAGGCAGATCTGAGTAAACAGAAAGTGAGCCAAGTAACAGTCATCAACAGATTATATGGAAAGCAACCAAGACATTTCAGTGGAAAAGAAGGTGAAATTGGAAAACAAGAGAAAAAGAAAAACAAAGCAGAAAAGGAAGATACAGATGGAGCAGGAGGAGAGTGAGGATGGGGGGCCCAGAGAAGAGGAAAAGAAAAACAAAAGAGCAGAAGGAATGGAGATGAAGAAAGGAGTGAGGGAGGGAGTGGGGAGGCTTGGTGATTTTAAATCAATTTTGAAAACAAAAAGCAGAATTCATGAAAGAGTTAGAAGGACTCACAGCCTATCAGTAACTCTCTCTTTTGTGTTCCTTCTTGAGCCACCTACATAAATCACAGATTATGGAGAAAACAAAACAATGCATGACAAACTGTATGATAAGGTTCTTATGACTATGAAGTAATCACTTGATATCATCAGATCAGGAACCTGATCTCTGAGGGCCTTACCTTTATGGGCCTTTGTTTCAGGTGTGTTAAATGAGAACAATAGGATGAATAAATGTAAAGACTCCTTAAGATTTTAAGTTATTTTTAAGGTCTCTCTCTCTCTAAGACAATCCTCACAAAGAAACACACTATCCTGGGAGACACTCAGTCTGTAGGTACCTAGGACATCCTACATTAGCTATTGAATTTGCCCCCTCTCTCTACATGTTTGATTAAGAAACTCTGGCAGAGGGGCGCCTGGGTAGCTCAGTGGGTTGGGCGTCTGCCTTCAGCTCTGGTTGTGATCCCTGGGTCCTGGGATCGAGCCCGCATCAGGCCTCTTGCTCAGTGGGGAGCCTGCTTTTCCCTCTCTCCCCTGCTTGTGCTCTATCTCCTGCTATCTCTCTCTCTCAAGTAAATAAATAAATCTTAAAAAAAAAAAAAAAGAAAGAAAGAAAAAAAGAAACTGGCAGAGCATGCTGCATTAACCAGCCAGGACTGACTTCTATATGATGATTATCCCCTCTGTTGCTCACAAATTCTGTATCCTTCCTCCTCCTCCAGGGAGCCCCTCGCTCCCCTCACTTCCTGCTGCATGTGTGGAACTTCTTATCCCTGACAGCCCCTTTCCTCAGCCATACTTTCTCAGGCCCGTGTGCTCTCAGATGGTCCAGCTGTCCACCAGTTGATGAATGACTGAGATCACAAAATCCGGTAATTTCATCACTGTGCATGTTTCAGCAAGCTTGTAAATTAGCCCATCCCTATTTATAGTTAACATGAATATAAACGGACCCAGACTTGTAATCCTTCTTTGAATATTCTGGGATTGTTTGGCACCAAAGAGTCAGAGCATGCAACTGAAAATGAGGGTGAAATTTTCTCAAAGGAATCCATTACACAACTGCCAGTCATTTGGGGAAGAATTTAACATTGAACCAGAAAATAAGTATGTCAGGAGGTGGGACTGAAGAAAAATCTTCTTGTTTCAAACCAAAGTTTGATTGAATTAGGTGTTGAAACTTTAGGATTAAAGTTTAAAAAAACACTTTAAAAAACTTATCTCCTGGGTCTTTATATTTTAATATGAGTACTGAGTGAATTCAGAACTTACATGAAGAACTTATAGAAAGCCTAGTTTAACCCTCCACTTAAAATTATCTTCCAAGTTGACCACACATATAGTCTAATATGTCTACTCTATCAAATTAAGTCCATAGTTCACCATGAGTGTTCTTTAAAATTCTTAGTCAAATTCACTTTTAACCAGAAAAGCAAAAGGTAGATTTCCAAACCCAGCTTATGAGGGCAACAAACTGTTCTATTAAACATGTTTTTTTGGATGTACCTAAATTATTTTTAATTTAAATTTACATGGCATTTGAAGTAATGCATACCTAATTACTTTCTTGACTTATAGGAAGTAGGCATACTTTTTGACATTATTCCTCAGTCATTATTTATTACCTACAGTTGCACTATAATAATGTTTTTAGGAACCTCTGAAATATATAGGTTATATCTCCCTGAGGGAAATAGCTATATACAGATTTTTAAAATCCCTTTTGACTGTATATTTAACATTCTGTCTCCTTTTTTATTATTAGTTGTGATTTTGTTTTACACTATGTTCTTTGTTCTTAGAGCCTACTTAGAATTTTCGAATTTGCTGCATTTTACCTATTAAAGACTCGCAAATTTAGTGGCAAGTAGGTATAATTTTGTTCAAATGGTATCATGAATAAATTTTGAGCCACCGAATGAAGGGCATGCTTATTGACACATGCTTTGGGATTCTATTTTTTGTTCACTCATAAATATTTCAGATTTTACTTATTTCCCAGACGTGTTTGTATCCTGTGTGTTCAAAATTGCTAGATAACTGAATTCCAGTTTTTTAGGAAGTCTAGAATCCAAAGATGGAAGCTTGCCATTAGATCATGACTTCATGACAGATTAGATGGATTTTGTCATTATTACTAATAAGGTAAACTTTCACTTTTCTGTCATTCTATGCCTGACAAATTGATAAGTGCTTCTTTTGCTATATTCTTCACTATCTACTGCCTCTTTCTTTCATAGAAATGTTTAACAGCCTTCTACTCCAGCAAGCACTTGATTAAAAGCCATTGAGATATATTCAATGAACAACATAGTCTGTGTTTAATTAACTTTAAAAAAGAAAAAAAACCACCTACTTTTAAACTTCCATAGGAAAAACTACCTATTGTGTCAGTAGAAGAAGAGAATGTGTGTGTACCTGGCAACAGATGGTCTTGGGAGCATTAACTTAATTTTGATTTTAACGATAAGTTTTGATTAATTATTTTTGTTTGGATAATAAATTATTCATCTTAAATTGCAGGTTAAGGTTTGAGTTTGAAACAGCTTGCTGATCATTTGTCTTTTCAAAGTAGAGAGTCGTTAAGATCCAAATTAACTACCATATGCTGGATTTCTTTGTTTTAAAACTGTTAAAAACATATTTCAGAAGATGAATGGCCTGGTCAAAGACTCTGGGGGAAGTTAGTCAATGTTATTTGAAGATGCTCATGCTCCGTCATCTATCTCAGAAAGAAGAATGATACTGTTACAATAAGGTGACAACCAGGGACATATCAATAAAGAAAGTAGTGTAGGTTTATAAGGAATCTTTTCTCTGGTTATCTGTAGTGTGAGCGATGCTCACTAGAACAATGGTAAATCAAGCACCAAGTTCTTGATAGGGTGGTAAATGATCAATTTCATTTGCTTCTTAGGATGAGCTGGGTTACCACTGCCACAATTTAGCATCATTTTCTGCTATACATCTTCATACCTGGATCAGAACGTTTGCCATTTCAACTAATGGCTTCACACCACTGAAGCAACAGTGGGATATTTGCTGCAAACAGAGACAGACTCAGAGAATGGCAAAAGGATTAGGAGTTAGTACATTCTCCAAAGTAAGTCTGTACAGATAGCCTTGCCATGGCTAGGGAATGGAAAAATAAAAATGACAGTGTGGTAAAAAGAATTCAAGCTGACATACATAAAACACATTTCAAGACTGGTGACACAGAACAAAGAGCCTCAAATAACACTAAAGGCCTTTGTTGGGCCGTCAAAGGAAATAGAAGGGCAAGAAAGGTGTCAGTTTAAAGTATTATGCTTCTATAGTCATTTTTCTCCAGCCATTTTAGCCCATTGAACATTTTCACAGTGTATTTGTATAAAAGAGCATTTATGATTCTCATGACCACTTTCCTGATCTTGTTTTGACCATAGTTGAAGAGTCTCCAGTATAGCCTGTTTCTTCATGGACAAAATTTTTAAAAATGCTAATTTGCTTCTGTGGTCAGATCTTCCAAGGGCTAATAGCCTGCCAAGGAAATCTGAACTTCTCCATCCTGGATGCCTACTGCTGAGGCCCCAAAGACTGAAAACAGGACAACTTGGCCCATGCAGGAATGAAATAATTGTTGTCTACTCAGTGATCACTCTTCTTGGAATACTATTCCAAGCACTTTTCCTGTTTTTTTTTTTTTTAAGATCTTTTATTTATTCATGAGAGAGAGGGAGCAAGCATGAGCATGAGCAGGGAGAGGGGCAGAAGCAGACTCCCCACTTAGCAGGAAGCCTGATGCAATGTGGGGCTTGTTCCCAGGACCCCAGGATCATGACCTGAGCCAAAGGCAGATGCTTAACCTAGTGAGCCACCAGGCACCCCACTTTTTTTTTGTATTAATTCATTCAATCCCCACAACAACTTTCAAGGCTATGCATTATCATCATCTCATAATACAGATGAGTAAGCTAGTACACAGGTGAAGCATGCATATATGTATGTATGTATGCATATATATATGTATGTATGACCCCATATAAATATACATATTACATAGCTCTGCCTTCTAAAAGACCTAAAAGTAATAGCACCCCAGTAGAAATGAACACATCCAGTACCCAGATCTTGGTTTCTAGAACCATCAGGGCTCTTTAGAGAAATATTAGAAAAATATAAAATTCTAGGACTATGAGAAGGAAAGGACAAAAAGCCTAGATCATCTTGTTGTGGTAGATGCTTAATGAATGTTGTAAACATGTCAAGAAGTCACAAGAGCTGGCCAAATATGGGACAATTAAAGTATCAAAATAAATAATGACAACAGATTGCAACACACTGGATAAAGTAAAAATTCATGAATTCATACTGATATAAATAAATTTGTGAATAAATTATTAAGTAGGGCTGGGATGGAAAGCTTTTCCTTAGAGTAGACTGCCTAGAATAACACTAGAAAAAGAAGATGAAAATTGAAAACTGCAGTTTGGCGATCATCATGGTGCTAGTTGATTCAGGTAGGAGTTGACAGTGGAGGCTAAAGTTGGTGGGCAGAGGTGCTGGTATTTTAATGAAAAACAGGACACTGGTGTAGTCTAGGAAGATACTCTTTGATTACAAAGGGGAAAATTGTGAATTTACAGTGGGGAAGACACTAACAGACAGGCATTTATGGTTAAACATCGTTAGTGATGGGATGGATGGATATTCTATGTCTCTGGTATGAAACAGTAGGAAGACTAAAAGGGCACAGAATCATTTTGTTTGTTTGTTTTTTTGTTAAGAGAGCATGACATGGGTCTGATCATGAGGTAATACTGGACAATCCAGTTAAGGGTCATCCTACAGAATGAAGAATCTGAGATATTAAATCTAAGACATTAAAAACAAAGAAAGGGTGAGAAAATTTTGCAGTTTGAAGAAAACTGTATTAAGATAGCAATTAAATTAATTGGTGTTTCTGAATGAGAACTTGGACAAGAATGAAAAAAAAAAAGACAGTTGGACAGCAATATCATATCCATGTTGATTTCCTGATTTGGAAGGCTGTATGGTATTTAGATAGGAGAGTATTTCCTTATTTGGATGAACTGACACTAGAATATTTAAAGGCACTGGAAAAATTCTCTCTACAGCTTGCTCTTAAATAGTTCAAGAGGGATTGATGATCACATGCATGTGTGTGTGTGTGTGCGCGCACATGCATGCTTGTGGAGAAAGAGAGGTTATGGAGCAAACGCAGTAGAATGGGATTTTAACAGTTGGAGAGTCTGGGTGGAATCGGGTGGTTTTTCCATACTCTACTTGCTTTATAAAGTTGTTATTGAAGTATAGTTGCCATACAATGTTATGTTAATATCAGGTGTACAACATAGTGATTCGACTTTTCTATGTATTATGCTATGTTCACCACAATAAGTGCAGTTACCATGTGTCACCATGAAACATTATAACTTGCTTTTTTAAGATTTAAATTATTTCAAAATAAACTATTAAAAATAACATAATAACCCAACCTCAAAACTCTGTATTTATAACCACCACAGATCATTTTAAGAGTATAGATACATTTTACTATGTACCTTAATAACATCAAGGGACATTATTGTATCAATTCATGGTAAAACTGATAATCATAGAATGATACTGAATCTGGAAGTTCAGTAAGAAGGCCAAATACTTGTATTGTATTTTAAAAAATAATATTCACTAAATGTTTTAAAAAATAAATGAAGTTTCATTTTTTGAAGGAAGCTTCAATTATCTGGAAAATAACTGCACTGAGTAGTTCTCCTTCTGTAATGATGATGAATAAATAAAACATCATTGTAAAGGCTGACAGCATAGTTGATTATACATCCAGAGCACAAACAGGATAGAGGTGTTTTTCGAGGTGTGATCTTTGGACCACAGAATTACTTGGGATGCTCATTAAAAATACAGCTTTGAGACCATCCCCAAAATTACTGAATCAGAACCCTTAAAGATGAGGCTCAGAATCTACACTTAACAAGCACTGCCTCCTGCCCCAGCCCCCCGCCATTTCTTAGAGACCTGGAATTCAAAGAATCCCTGTTGTTATGGCTGTGCTTTACCTAAGACTTGTACTATCAGGAAAATCACTAGTCTATGTATCTCAGACACTCAAATTGTGAGAACTAGACTAATTTTAATACCCAATGTGTCTATTAATGGTTTTATTCTTCTGCAGAAGCTAGATTCTCCAACCCTTGAAGAGTCCTGCACGCTCCAAACCAAACATTCTCATTACCTTTCTTAGGGATTTAATCCACATAATAACCCTGCCTGGTAGATGCAATTTTCTATTTTTTCTATTAATTTTCTTGGATAAGGAATCTGAGATGTTTTGAAGTTCACTGAGTTGCCTTAGGCTATGCATCTAGTGAAAGGAACAAATCTAGACATCAGGTCACTTGCCTCTTAGTGAAGCCTTTTTCCCACACGAAACATTGCTTTCAATTTTAGAAATAAGTAGTATCTGTACATACAAAATAGAACATCCATGTATTTTGTGCTCTCTCAACCAAAACATTCATGGACATTCAGGAAGGACATCTACCTCATAATGACTTATGCTGCCCCAACCTCCACCCCACGGCAGAAGAAATTCTCCCAGGTCCTTCCAGCTAGAGTAATTTCTCAACTGACCCCAGTAGTAAAGGGTGGAATGAAATTCAGCTCATTATGTAAATCACTCATTTTTTCATTTCATGTTTATTTATCCAATTCTAGTTTCTTAGCAAGCCAAATTAAGCCAACAGCCAGATCCCCTGAACCCTCTGTGACTTCATTAAATGATGAGCTTTCAACATGTCTTACCCTCCTCCTTTCATATGGCCAAGGCTTTGGTTAATATTACAGCTTTAAGACTCAAGAGCTGAACTCCTGGTACCTTTTTAATGACTGTCACTTGATGTTTGGTATCAAATGTTCATAGATATTGATACAGTTTACAATCATGAAAATACCATGTTTCCCTGACCATAATTTTTCTGTTTTAATTGCTTTTATTCACATTATCTCCTTAAATTTTCAAGAAGTCCCTATGATGTAGGTAAACACATTTATTCAAAAATTCTGTTATGAAATGGAAAGATGGTGCCCATTATTACAAAACATTTTACCAAAGACCCAAGATTAGAACCAAGGTCTCTCTGAATTCCTACCTTGTTGCATTTATAATACACATACAACACAATGACAGGATTCAACTCTCATTCGCATATTAATGTGATCTAAAAAATGAACTGGTTACTTGTCATCTGCTAGGTTGTAACAAGTGTTGGCTATACAATGATTCTGTTGAGGAGTAAGACCAATAAATGGGCAGTATGACAAAGGGCTGCATTTGAGGAAATGTGCAGAGTATTGTGACGGAAGAAAGTTGAGTGGCTGACCCAGACTCAGGGGAGACCATTCCAAGATGGAGTAATTTTTCTGGAATTCCAAAAAAATCTAGTTAAGTCAGGCAAAAGTCATGACTGGTCAGAGAACCCCAGGAGACCATGCTGGTTTATCTAATAGGCAGGTTAAGCACAAGCTCAGGGCTCCAGAAAAGAACTCCAAAAAAATTAGAAAAAGTATTAAGACTTTGGTATTTGAAATATTTTTCTATCACAGAAAAAAAAAATAACTCCATTGTATTTCTTTACACTTACTTAATGGTTTTAACATTATGTTTATTTTGAATTTCATAAAATTCATTGAATTTCACAAAATTTCATAAAATTCATAAAATTTCAAAGAATTCATAAAATTTCAAAATTCCATACTTTCCCGGCAGTTAGGATTTCTGAAATTCTCCTCCTGGTCTGGAGGAAGGAGAAATAATAGGGTATTGGGGGAATTAGAAGAGTTAGTCTGGCTTAATTAAGTACACTGACGGAATCTGAGTAATGGCAAGAAGGGTGAGCAGTGTCATTCAGCATTCTCTATATTCAACAACCTCCTTGGTGTGGATGGAGTTTAGACTTTGTTGTAAGAACCCCAGTGAGCTGTGGAGGTGGCACAGTGCATTAAGGGCCTGGATTCTGGAGTTTTACTCCCACCTCTGTTGCTTACTAGATAGGACCCTGGACGAGCTTTTCATCTCTCAGTGCCACTGTCCTCATCAGTACATTATGAGGACTGAATGAGCTAATGAGTAAATACTACACTTAATAAACGCTAAATGGGTGTTGGCTAACATTATTGAAAGGGTTTCATAAGGTGAGTGACATGATTAGATTTGCATCTTAGAATATTTGTCTAGGTTATAGTAGGCAGGATAGGAGATAAGCCTAGAGTCAGAAGGATGAATTAGGGCATAGACCTAAGTATGATGATGCTATCCAGAATGATCTGAGTGAAGGAGAATTACAAAGAAGGAAGTGGATTTATCTAGTAGACAGGCTTGATTGATTAATGGGGAAGAGGGAAGAAAGACATCAATATTAACGTGCAGGCAGAGGAATAGCTTTAAAAATGTGTGCTTATGGAGAAGAGACAGTATATGGGTTTTAACTTCCCTGTTTGAAGTGTGGACCAGATCACAGAACAGACTGTGGTGTGGGGTCCGGGTCATAGAACAGTCTTGGAATATGAATTAGGAAACCAAGACCTAATTCAAGATTTTGTGACATCTGGGGCCTGCAGCAAATCTGCTAATTTTATGGCTCTTAGACTCCTGTTCTCCTGATCTGAAAAACAGGGTCTGGTCTAAACTGTTTTTAAGGTTCCTTTCAGCTTTAGCATTTGGTGGTTATGATTCTAAAATGTGATAAATGCCTTCTAAATGAACAGCAATGACCAAGGGGTTTCACTGAGTTGCTGAAGACCTAAGAGAAGAGTGTGAGTGGAGCCATTTAAATGCAGATGATTGCCCGGTATTTGTTTTTCCATTAGCCTGGCAGCTAGTTCTTGGATTTTACTCAGCAAGAAGTGGAAGCTTCTCAGTAACTTTTAATTTAATGAATCTTTGAAGTCAAACTATTTTTTTTCTAAACATTTACTATTTTGAGTCACAGGAATAGTAATTTTACCTACGAGTCTCATACTTTGAATATTCACTGTAGAATAAAATTATAAAAACTCTTCAAAATTAATACTTATGATTACATTTATGAAAAGTTGAAAAAAAAAAAGGTCCAGAAAATTTTGAGCTCTGCAAAAGCTTGTGTGTGTAACACTGAGAGATGTGAGTAGCTGGTACATCACTGAAGGATGGCAGTGCCAGTCCTGCTTACCTTGAAGGGTTATTGTGAGGATCAGATGAGCTAACGCAGTTGAAATAAATTGTTTTTTTTAATCAGAAGAGCTTCAAGGTATCTGTTGAGGGCTACCATCACTTCTGATGATAGAACAGATTTTTACTTGGAGCCACAGCACTGAGCTCACATATTATAAAATCCTGGAAAACTCAGTATTAAATAGGCAGGAGTCCAAGCTATTGTCTTGTGTTAAATGTATTTTCCTCATGTTTTCTAATAACTGGCATTTCCTTCACGTTAACAAAATGCAAATGTCCAGTGGGAAATTTATGTTCTCTTAAACCTTTCTCTGAATTACTTTAATTAGATAACCAACTCTATGAGGTAGATAGTAGTAATGAATGCATGGGATTATCATCGAAATTAAGAAAAGGAAAATTTTAGAACAACTTTTGCTAAGAAGTGGGTGGTTTAAGGAAAACTGGTGTCTTGAACACCAGAGGAACAAGGCAGAGGATGATCTGAAAGGGTCTCAAAATAAGACTCAGGAAAATAATGGGGACCAAATGAGTATACAAACTTGGCCTAGATTTGTGATGGCTTCTGGTAGATACTATAACCTTTGGGTTTCTTTTAACTGAGTTAAAGACTACCTTGGAAACCTGTGAGTCCTAGCTTCCCACCCTGTTTTTTTTCCCTGTTATAAGATAAAGAAAGCAAAACAGAGGAAGAGGTAGAATTACCTGGATTTGTCTGCAATTCTTTAGTTTCCTTTTGAGTCTAAATAGACAGTAATGCTAACTCCCATTTACCAGTAGGTGGAGCTGTAATCTTCCAATAACTAGTAGATGAAGCTTTCTAGACAAAAATAAGAACTAAATATTATATGGAACTACTATTTACCAGGCACAAGTCCAAAAGTTCTGCATGTATTGCATCAATACACCCAAATATCCTGATAAAAGAGCAGTGTTATTATGCTCATTTTATAGATGAGCGAACCAAGGTTCAGGGCTGTTGAGTAACTTGCCCAAGGTCCACAGCTTGTTAAGTGCAGGTGTTCAATTAGAACAGAGAGTTGGCTTCTTGAATCATACTCCTAATAACAGAACACAATGCTTTTTTGTATTTGTCTCTCTTTACTAAAGTAATTTCTCTTTCCTTCCCCTTTATCTTGCATTTTATGTACAATAAAGAATTAAACACAAATCTGTAAGTCTTTCGCCATGTGTTAACCTTCAGTAGAATAGAAACAATCATTGCTTTCTGTTTCCCTTTGTTTGGCTCTCAGACTATTTTTTTTTTAAAGATTTATTATTTATTTTTTGGGCGGGAGGGGCAGTGGGGAGAAGGAGAGAGAATTTTAAGCAGATTACACGCTGAGTGGAGAGTGGGGCTCAATTCCACGACCCTGAGATCACAACCTGAGCTGAAACCAAGAGTCGGACACTTAACCAACTGCACCACCCAGGCACCTCTCAGACAACTATTTTTTAAATAAGCAATGTCCTTTCATTCTTCTCTTTTTTTCAAGCAATTCCTTCTAACCATAAGCCATGCATTGTTATCCCTTATAAATAAGGTGCCTGTCCTTCAAGTTCGGCTGCATATGTCCCACACTGTATAAAGCCAATCTCTTCTAACTCCATTCTAGGTGAGTATTCTCATATTAATTTTCTTATATCTCTGTTATACCAATTCCATTTTCAATTTGTAATATACATAATGGTATGCCTGGTCCCACACAATGTGTATTTCTTGAGGTAAAGGATATCGCATGTCTTAATTTACATCCCATTACCTAACACTATCTTAACAAATAACAGGTACTCCATGCACTCTTGTTTTTGAAAGAACGCCTTGTTACAAGGATCTGTAGAAAAGTATGAAAAAGATCAGTGTTTCCTGCTGTTGAAATTGCTGAGCTTTGAAAAGGGCACATGCAGCACATGTTTTGAAATGTACACTCTTGTCTTTTCCCAAATAGAAGCAGCTGTCCCTTAAATTCAAGACAGAAACTTGGTCTAAAGAGTGACACTTGCTCTATTCCTGCAGATGTCTCCAAGAACAACTTATGTGGGTGCAGTTGCACCTGGCAGGGAATATTAAAGGATTGGCCTGCTTCATTTCTCACTTTCACAAAGATTCACATTGAAGTAAGTCCCATTTCACCAGACAATGATCTCATCTCTACTTTGCTAAGTATTACATTTTCTTTACAGACTACTTTCAGGGAATTATTGACTGAGAAAGTGGCTTAGGATAAGGGCCACAGAGTCCTTCTTCCTTTCCCCAGACCACTAGCCCCGACCTGTGACTTATCTCAACAGGCAACATAACTAGGCAGCCCAAACCCAGTTCTTCAGCTCTCATTTACTTTAGAAGGTTCCACTGAAACAGATCTGGCTAAGTTTTCCTTGGAATCAGTGAACACAGACTAACTCCTTTTGTCCAAATGCTGAAGTAGACCTGCTTTATTTGGTAGTTCCAACTTTAGCTGCAAGGCCCCTCTATCTTTAGCTGCAAATGCTACGACCCTTTAATTAGAATGAAGTTTTTGCTAGGTGAATGTTAGAGGCAATGACAATATTATTATCAGGTTGCTGTCTGCATTTGGAATTAGCTTCTGTTCAGATCCTATTTCCAGACCACTATCACTTCAAAACAGAAAAAAATTATTCACATTTCAAATGTACCTCAAGGGATAGATTTCATCAGGGCTCAGAATGAATCACTTTGCATGTGTTCAGCCTTCAGTTTAAAAAGAAAAACAGAATGGGGTGCATTAATACTAAGATTCTGGGTGTATTTTCAAGATTCCACTTTGATTTTGATGTTTGTGATATTCATTGCCATAGCTCTTACTGTAGTAAACAATGAACCCCATAAGATGAAATCAAGAGGATATTAATCAGTCTAAATCTTACCTGACCTCTCGATAACAGTTGATACTGGTAAGCACTCCTTCCACCTTGAAATATTCTCTCTTCTTGCTCTCTGTGATACCCCATCTTCTTCCTATTCTTATGCACTAAGATAGAGCCTTAAAGGGATTTCAACATTTAAAGGTCTGATAAAGGAAATGAGACCACAGGGATTTCAGAAGGATCCTCTTTCCTTCCTAGGCCACTGCATCATGCCCATCGATTCTTCAATTGCTCTCGATATGCCAGTTAGTTTTGAATATATATACATATATATATATATATATATGTATATACATATAATATATACATACATACACACACACACACACATAACCCTGTCAGTCCTCTGAGGTACAGATTCTGCCGACTCTACTTCTCCAGTGTATTTCTCCAGATACCTCGGATTCTATCTGACAAAAGCAAACATGTTTTCCAGCATCTCTCAAGTCTATTCTCTCATCTCCCTGTCTTCTTTATCTTTTATTTACTTATTTTTTAAGTAGGCTCTGTGCCCACCATAGGGCTTGAACTTACAACCCTGAAATCAAGAGTCGCATGCTCTGCCAACTGAGCCAGCCAGGCACCCCTCTAGTCTCCCTGTCTTGAGAAATAAAACCACTACTTCTTGTATAAACCGGGAAGCTAAGGACCACTTTAAGCATTCTCACTTTAAGATAAGTTCTTACCTACTCATATCTAATCAATGACAAAAGTCTAACTTATTTCAAGAACACCCCTTGAATCTGACTACTTTGCTTTACCCAGTTTTACAGCTTAATAAGCTCCAATCCTTTCCCATTTGAATTACTACGAGAGCTTCCTAATGGAACTCCCAACATCACATATGTCTTTCCATTCATCAAATTTACATTAGGTAATCAGAATATTTTAAAAATTACAGATCTGATCATGTGGTACTTCTAATGAAATTCCTGTTGCTCTAAGACTACCAGACCTAAATCTTAGAAACATCCTGCCAGGCTTCTCTCCATCTGGCCCCTGCCTTTTGCTCCTCACTTTGTGCTCCTTTCCATGAGCTCTCCGTGGTTCAGCCACACTGGCCCTTCTTCAGATTCTCAGACATGCTTAGCCCCCTCCTGCTATAGGACTTCACTTGTGTTATTCCCTCTGGATGCAAAGCTTTTACTGATTCCTCTTTACCTGGTTAACTCTTACATGAGGTCAGTTCAAATGCCACTTCCTGAAGGATGCATTTTGCTGAACCTACACATAATGTCGTGTCTGTAGTTATAATCTTCCATAGAACACTTCAAAGCATTTAAAAAATAATTCTGTTTAATTAATTCAGTTCTGTTTCCATACTGTGGTAGAATGTAAGGTCTCTGAGGAGAGCGGCCATTCGTTGTGTGTTTATTATAATATCACCGCTAGCTAAGGACAAAGACAGAGCTGATGTTAGTTAAAGCTGTAAAAATAGATCTTATTCAGTAACTACTGACAGTAGGAGAAAGAGCTGGGCTCCATTCTGATTTGTGCAGAGGTGACTGGGCACTTTAAAGGGAGACTGAGGGGGCAGGCTGGTGGGGTGGGGGGACTCAGTTGAATCAGAGAAGTTAAAACTACAAAGGGGTGGTCATTGTGAATGTGATTAGGTCAGCTGTGTCCGCTAGCTGGCAGTTCCTGAAGTTAGGATTCCATCTTCCTACAGAGACTGGGAGACAGAGGCCCCATCTTTGCTGATGGTTACATTTCAGAGGAGTGGCTCTTGGGTACTTGAGAGAGACATTCCAAGTTGTAGGAGATACATATTCACAGTTGTAAGAACTTTTTTAGTAAATCTTTAAGAAAGAGAGGTCAGGAGCCTATACTAAGGTATTGGCTAGAACAGAATTTGCCTGGTAGTGCTGAGCTTTCTCAGGCAGGCATTTTAATAGGGGGCTAGGGTCATTCTGGAGAACATGACCTTATACTGCCATCACACCATGCTACACTTTGGTCGAGTCTCCTAGTACAGGGGTTTGGAAGGAGGTTTTACACATTGAGAGTTCTGCATTTCTCACCAACACAGTGCCTGCCAAGAGCAGGCACTCAGTAAACACTTGCTGAATGATAGCATGAATTGTGGGTCCCTCAATAAGCTTGCTCAGAACACTCACTATTAAGGAAAGGAAGCGTGGTGTGATATAGTACACCCAGTTCTTCTCAAACACCTTACTCCTATTACCATCAGCATTTCTAGCTCATTCACTTATTATTACACTTATTAAGGGAGAATAGTGACATATATAACATGATATGTTAAAGTGAGTTTCAGGTTCACTTCCATTTACTTTGTCATTTCAGTGTACTCTATCCCTCCACACCCATATCCCACTGTTGGGTGATCTGAAAGTCAGGACATGTCTGGTTGCGGGTACAAAAATCTGATTCAAATCTGACACAATCTGATTTAATCTGAGCTCTCTCAATAAAAAGAGAATTTATTGGCTTAGATAGCTGAAATGTCTAGGGAGAGAACTGGCTCCAGCATTACCATCCTGGGTAATTAGATGATGTTTTCAAGGTTCAATTTATTCTCTATCCCTGGCTCTGCCTTCTGCTGTGTTGGCTTCAGTCTCAGATCCCACCTGGTAGCAAGATAATGGGAACTGGTCCATGCAAGTTCGTATTCAGCAGGAGAGAGTAAATCCACTACTCTGAAGGCTCAAACAAAAGTACTTGCATTGTGGCTTTGGAGTTCTGATTGACCTGGTAAAAGTATGTATCTATCCCTAAACCATCCAGTGTTGGGGAACAGAATGAGCTGATTGGTTCATAAGCATTGCTCACATATTCCACTAATAAGTTTGGGTTAGAGTCAGCTTCCTAGAAACTACACATCCTGAGAGTAAGGGAAAAAGGTGGGAACCCTAAAAGACATGGGAACTCTTTCTCCAAGTATGTAATGGGATGTCTCGTAGCTCAAAATACAATGAATATATATTATATTGACTTCTTACTGCATTCAACAGGTACACTGGTTCTTTCTCTCTATACATACAGAGGGAAGAAACTGAATAAACTCACAAATCAATAAAAATTTATTGTTTCTAGAATTGCAAATTTATACACAAGTCTGTATAGCCATTTTTTAGAAGGGAACTCAATCTTTGTGTAAGACCCTAAATAAAACAAATTATTATTTTAAGGATGTGAATAAAAGATTCAGAACCAAAGACCAATATCTGTTACAAAAAAAACAGTATTTTAACAAAGTAATTTTTATTGACATTGACTAGTAATATATTCATAAGCATTAGATATCATATAGGATTCTTAGCACCCTGTTGTAGATATTTTTTGTTTAACTGTTTAAAAAACAAAAATGGTCATGAGCTCCCACCCATTGCCTCCATCTTAGAAATAGTGAAAAAAGAGAGGTTGGCATTGATTAAGCTCACTGAGAATGACATGGACATTGTGTAGCATCCTCAGTTAATGAATGACCTTCCCCTGGTGTCATCCATATTCTCTCTGTGAAAGAACTTGAGAAAAAGAGATACATAGGTCTACCTGTTAAGATTTCTAACTGCAGTAAATGTTAGTGTTCAGTGTGAATTCAGACGTCAGTGGAGGGAAAGAATAGGCATTCGTTCTTCTATGCCAGGACACAGAGAGCCATTTTGTGCAATAAGTAGTATTTCTGAGCCTAAACACACCTGCTAAAAGAGCACATTTATAATCAGGCAGTAGTTCACTCATCTACCAGAGCCACTTTCAATATATAATTAGAATTCTGCTGCCTCAACTCTGTTCTCCAATGTCAGAATTATTTCTGGCCTCATACTGCAAACACTATTCTATTTAGTATACACGGCTTTCTTGAATGCTTTGTTCTGGGAACTATTTACCATTAATTTGTGTCCAGGTGCATTTATCATGTTAGCCCAGCACAGTAATTAAATGACTAAAGTCATTCCGTATATGAATACACTGTGCTCATTATTACCACTCCACTTAATTCAGCATCATCTGTAGACTTCTAAATATTGCTTCTACATCATCATCTGCTATATGCTCAGTAAGATTCTTGCAATTTAAATGTCTTTCATTTCCAGCTGTGATTTTTGCTCCTAAAGTTTCATCAACTGTAGACCACAATATAGATTTGTATAGTAATGAAACTGCAGCTCTGAGAGAGACTTACATAGTTCATATGGTTTGTCTCCTGCCTTTAGACTGAATCTCATTCTGAAAGATTGGATTACATTTTATTTTCACATACTATTGAGATAAATCCTCAGTGTTCTCCCAGTGCTTGTTGGGCCTTATACTGCAGATATGAAAATGCTCTGTTCAGTTCTCATGTTTCAGGGAGTATAACTGACCGACAGCTCCAGCTGCCATCCCTCTCGATCCGCCATTTTTGCCACGGTCATATTTCCTGTGACTGCCCCCAGGCAATGACTGAGCATTGCAGGGGCTAAAAGCAAGCTCAGTCCCGTAAGACATATTAGTCCTCTAACAGGTGACTTAGGCTTGAGGCTTCCTGTTAGCCTTGCCGGACCTTTGTTGGAACAGTGCTGCAGTCAAGAGACTCTCCCTTCCCCAATCCTTTTTCCTTCTCTCTCTCCTTCCATAGGCATTGCACCTGCATCACAGTCTGAAGGCTTTCTCCTTCTTCCCTGCTCTGTCATCTTCCCTGCTCTGTCATTTTTAATCCCATCTTGATGTCTGCTTCTTGAAGGACACAAACTAATGTAATTTCCTATTAGAAAAACCTTCCTTAGGTTCAACTATAATTCTACATACTGGGGTGGGGGAGGGGAAGATTTACCCCTCCAGTTTATTGTTTGTTGGACATGGAGAAAAACCATAGGAAGGATAAAATATTCCTATAACTGAAGAGTTGTGTACTAAGATATTTGAAAGAATTTTTTCTTCTCATTAGTGCAAAATCTCTGTAACTTAGTTTGTTCTTACTAACCTATATTCTTAATTTATAGTATCTTTTGTTTCTACCATATGTCATAGATTCTAAAGTAAATGTTTTTCACATTTTAACATCTCTGAAGTTGTGATGTATTTTACAAGTATGACTGTGTCATAATTTAAGTGGCACCTTTTCTCCTTAGTGGTAAATAAATTAATGGAGTATCTTATAATCACTGGCATCTAAATTCTATCAAGTTCTCTATTTCGTGTGTGTGTATGTAGAGACCTGAACCAAAGCATTTTATATTTTCTCCATCTCTATTTCATCTGTGATTTATTTGTCTAATGGAAGGGAATCTTTGAATTCTTCCATATTTCAGGTCAATTTAGCCATTCTAATACAATAATTCTTTCCTAGATATCAGAACCAAAATTTGTTCAGAAATTGAAATGCTTGGATTCTATGAGATTTTTTTTCTCTACTGTGTCTTTATAGTTGGTTTGGTGAATATACTGAAGACTTGTGATAAGAATGCTTGTTTGGAACCCAGATTCAATTTATTTTCATCAAATGAAGTCCTCATTTGCATTCATTTTTGGTGCATTTGCTTCCACAAAGGAACAAAGATCATTTTAGGAAAAAATAAAAAGTGTTGCCACCATAGATCAATATTATGATGTAATCTATTGATAAGCAAGTTATAAGTCAGCATCAAGAGAGAAAAAAAATTTTTTTAGTCATTGATAATATATAATGGAGTGCTTATGAAGTGATTTAAGAACATGCTGTATAGAGTCCGCTTTATTTGAGTTCAAGTCTATATGATATTAATGTGCCTTAAATATTCGATATTTATTACTAATTACATCAGTGACCTTATACCTCACTAGGAAACTGTACCATCATCTCTCAGTTCCAAACCCACCCTTCTACATTCTGCTTTCTGATGCTGAGCCTGGGACTCTACGAACCACATTTCTGCTTTGCCAGTGTTTCCCTGTTGGGCTCTGCACATCAGGGAGATTGCAAAGCCAGAAGAAGCAGGGGCTCTTTCCTTTCTGTCCGTCTGCTTTCCTGTCCGTGTCACCATAGCAACGCTTCTTCATTCCAGCAGCAGCAATTCATCCCCCTGGCAGCAGCCAAGTCCAATTTGTGGTTGTTCCAATGTTTGTAGGACCAGCTTTACGGCACCCTCTTAGAGACACTGGCATCAATAAACTGGTATTCATGCCCACCATTCAGATATTTGGGGCCTAGTCCCATAGGGTCCGTCCTCCAAGACCAAAGACTCCAGCACAGTGAAGCAGCACCTCCTCCTCAGAGGTCAGGGTTTCCACTGCTTGAGGCCCTCTTCTAATCCTCTAGGTTTCCCGAATTCCAACAGTTTTATAGAATTTCACAATCTCTTTAATTCTTTGTTTTCTCAATTCCAGGTGTGGTAACTTCTTCCTATAGCTGCTACCTTGGTGATACCTTAGTGCCTGTGGTGTGCGGGAGCTCCTTGTAGCAGCTAACAGAAGCTGATTATGCGCCTTCCCCAGCTTCGTGTTCAGTGATGTCAAGTTGGGAGCTTGACATTAGCCAGCGGGGGAGTATGTTCACCATTAATACCAGAAAACTAAAAAGCAGGGCCATTCCCCAACTCACAGCACAGGGCCAGGTGACTAGCCCACTACACCCTCGACTTCCCTTTTTAACTTTTCAGTTACCGAGTTAATAACTTAATACTCAGCTGAGATGTCTTTAACTTAAAATCTTTTGTTTAAATAACTAGTGTGATTTCTGACTTCTAACTGGACCCTAAATGATCCGGTATCATCTTTCTCAACTATAAAATAAGGAAATTTTTAATAATTAGATCATAAGTTTCATGTGAGGGTAAAATGAGGCAATGTAGATAAGACACTTAGGCTAGTATCTTTGAAGCATTTTACAAGTGACTTTGGGGCCAATTTATTAAATTTCAGTCTACCTTTTTTAGCCTGTATTTCCTCCTTCCACCATTAGATTAGAAACTTCTCAAAGGGGATAAATTAGTCCTCAAGAAAACATTTGTTAATGTTTGGAGACATTTTTGGTTGTCACAATTTGTAAGGGAGGGTGCTATGGACATCTAATGGGTAGAGTCCAAGGATGCTTGCCAAACATGCAGTGTGCAGGACAGTCCCTCACGTGGAATTATTCAGCCTAAAATGTCAGTACTGCTGAGGTGGAGAAACTCTGAGTTAGGTTCTGAGTATTTTTTTTTAACCCAGTAATGTTCACTAAGCTGAAAACAAATGTTTCAAAGTCACTGGGTTCTTCCCCACTTTGTAAAGACGTGGGCTCAATGAAGAACTGACATTAAGAGAGACAGACAGACAGAGACAGAGAGGTAGAGAGAGAACGAGAAGGAAACAGAGAGAGAATGGAATTCCACAGGAGGATTTTAAGAGGGTAGAGAAAGGGAGAGGGATTTTTCCAAGAAGTCAGATAGTGGGTTTTCTGAAAAGACCAGAGCTATAACATCCCTGGCAACAAGGTACCTAGAGCATTTGCAAAACTTCAGAGGCTGACAACTGTGTCAAGGGAGGCTGGATGCTAGGTCCAAGTTTCCCAGCCTGAAAAATCGGGTCTGTGCCCCAGTGGCTCATAGAGGCAGGGGCCAGACACCCTAGCAGCAGTGACCAAACAGATCCTCCAGGCTTTGACGGTCTGCACAATCCTGCGAGGAGGGAGCCCCCCAAGTAATTCACTGAATGTCCTGCCAGTGTGGCAGACTGGAACTCAGACCTGGATTTACAGAAAATGGAAATAAGAGAGATTTTATTTTTCACACGAATGCTTCGGCAGACTGAGTCATACTCACTTATTTGACTGTGATATACGGGATGTGGTAGATGGAACCTTAGTGGTAGCTGTGGCAGCCATGGTCCTGCAGACAAGAACACCCTCAGCAGCTAGAGTAGCAGCTGCTTTGATCTATTCGGAGTAATACAGACATGAATTTCTTCAAATAAATTAATGTTTCTATTTTCACTGATTCCTTTGGTACAAATATGCATGCCAATGTAAAGAGAAAAGGAAGTGGGGCACAAAAAATAGTGGTAATAGGTGAGAGTCATTTTTCAATTTATGGCTATATAAAAACCAGAAAGATGTTTCTATAAAATAACTCCTATCTAGAAAAAAAAACATTATTATTAGTTCAACAAACATGTATTTATGTAGACATGTATGATTAGATTTTTATTAACCTATCATAGATAACATGGGTATATAGCTTGATCAAGGGTTTTGAATTTTTCTTTTCTTCACAATGTTTCCACTGCCATAAAAAAAAAGTCTCATAATCTACCAACATCTTTGTCAATGAAATCAAGATAAAATGTTGCACTGACCTGACTTCCTATAACAAAAAAATAAATGATGTAAGGGAACTGGTAGCAGCACCCTCAGTGAGAACTGAACACAATTCATAAAATGCCTCACCCACAGGCTTGGAGGTGCTTATGGTGAAGAAGGCTCACAGATTCATAGTGGAAGGAAATTGAACAGGAAACTGAGTTCTACCCCAGCCTTCAGGGAGGTTTGGCTCTATTGGCTATATTGAAAGATGAGGTCACTGAGGCTCCCGAGGTTAAGAGGCCTGCCCAAGGATCCACAACTACTAGTATATTGATGATCTCAGGAATGTTGTACATATGGAACGTGGTTATATCAGAAGGTATTATGTATCCTTTAGGTTACATTTGCTATGAGTAATGGAACCCCTCTTCCCATCAAACAGACAAACAAAGTGGCGTAAACAAGGCAGAAGTTTCTTTCTTTCTCAAATATACTGCCTGGCTGAAGTCAGTCCAGATTTGGCATGATCCTCCATGGTATTAGGAAGACAGATTCTTTCTATTCTGTGGTTTCACTTATGTGTATCTTCTATACTCAAGGTAAACTTCAGTGTCTAGGATGCTGCAGGATCTCCAGCGAGTATGTCTGCATTCTAATATGTACAAAGGAGGACCAGCTGATGGGGGAGAAGGGCTAGCCTCCTCATTTTAAAGGTAATCTTTGGAACTTGCACATATCACTTCTCCTTATAAACCACTAGCTAGAACTTAGCTTCAAGAAAAGCAAGAAAACAAATCCTATTCCAGGTGATCATATGCCCAGCTAAGAATCTGGTATCCCAGTACTTTAGAACAAGAATAGGGGTGCCTGGGTGGCTCAGTTGATTAAGCATTTGACTCTTGATTTTGGCTCAGGTCATGAGATTGAGCCAGGCTGGGCTCCACACTCAGCAGGGAGTCTGCTTGAGATTCTCTATCTCCTTCTCCCTTTGTCCCTCCCCACCGTGCTTGCTCTCTCTCTAATAAATAAATAAATCTTTTATTTATAAATCTTTTATTTATTTATTAGAGAGAAAGAGGGAGAGAGAGAGCACGAGTGGGAGGGGCACAGGAAGAGGGAGAGAGAATCTCAAGCAGACTCTGCACTGAGCACAGAGCCCGATGCAGGGCCTAATCCCAGGACCCTGATATCATGACCTGAACTGAAACCAAGAGTCATTTAACCAACTGCACCACACAGGCACCCCAAATAAATAAATCTTAAAAAAAAAGGCAGAAAGCTTTTCCTGTAAAGAGCAAGGCAGTAAGTATTTTAGGCTTTGTGGACCACATGGTCTCTGTTGTAGTTACTCAAGTACTTGTGCTGCTGTTACAGTGCAAATGCAGCCATAGATAACATGTAAAAGAGTGATCATGGCTATGTTCCAATAAAACTTTATTTATAGAAACAAGTTGATATGACCCAAGGGCCATAGTTTACCAACCCCGCTCTAAAAGATGAGGCAAACAGATACTGAGAGGCAGCCAACGGTCTCTGACACCATGCTATTGCCAAACACAGTACGGAAGTAGAACTAAGAACTGCCTTTTTGCCGGGCCAATTACTATCAACTTGAAAAGTGCTCTTCTGGTAGCCTGCCCTTAGGATGACTAAGAACTGGGCTTTCCCAGGACAAACCAGTTTATTCCTGCTTTCCTGTTATCCCATCCTGTCTCTTTTCACCTTGGAGTGCCGCCAAATCTAGCCATGCTCATAGTAGGTATTTATTAAGAAAAAAGAAAGCTTAAGTCTACATAAAGACTCATGCATAAATGTTCACAGCATATGTAGCTAAAAACTAGAAACAACACAAATGAACATAAATAGGAGCATGGATAAAGTGCAGTATATCCATAAAATGGAATATTGCTCAGTAATAAAAATAGCAAACCACTGATATATAAGACAACATGGATGACTCTCAGAATAATTATGCTGAGTCAAAGAAATCAGACAAAAAAAGAATACATACTTTTTTATTCCATTCATTTAAAACTCTAGAAAATGAAAACTAATGTGTAGTGACAGAAACAAATTCGTGGATGCCTAGGTAAGTTGGAGGGAGGCAGGGCAGGAGCTAAGGATTACAAAGGTACAAGAAGAAAGCTTTGTTGTTGTTGTTGTTTTAGATTTTATTTATTTATTTGAGGGAAAGAGCTTGAGAGAGAGAGAGAGAGAGAGCTCGCACAAGCAGGGGGGAGGGTAGAAGGAGAAGCAGACTCCTTGCTGAGCAGGGAGCCTGATGCGGAACTCGATCCCAGGACCCTGGGATCATGACCTGAGCCAAAGGTAGACTCATAACCGACTGAGACACCCAGGCGCCCAAGAGGAAAGCTTTGTGGGTAGTATGTTCACTATCTTGATCATGGTGCTAGTCTCATGGGTGTGTACCTATGTCAGAATGTATCAAATTTTACCACTGAAATATGTGCAGTTTATTCATATGTTCATTAAATTTTAATAAGGATATTTTGAAAAAGTGTCTCAGTTTGAATCATGAGCTCTATCTAGCCCTACCATGCCATATATATATATATATATATATATATATATATATATATGCCATATGCCAAAGGAATTTTTGTTGAAATGAAATGCTGTTTCTTTTTCAATAGCACCAAAAACAAAAGCATAAGATTAGATGGGTTGTGGAGGTGTGGGGGGTATGGGAGGGTGGGGTGAGAATTTAGAAAAGGGAAAATCTCTGTAATAGAGACATTTAAGTTATCAAGTTAAAACTATGCTTACTTTAACCAGTAAATTCACCGTTAGTAGAAAATCATAGAAGAATGTCTAAGATTACTTTCATGGTTGAAATGGCTAGCTGTGCTACCTAATCAACTTTATTTAATTTATTGACTTAAAAATGGATATGACTGTCTGCTTAGAAGTAATTTATTTTCCTCTAATTGGTCTCTCAAAGCATCAATAAAAACAAGTTGACCTTTACAGTGATGAAACTTGTTGGGTATCTGTGCATAGATGTAGACAGACCTCTGTTCTTACTCTGTTATAGGTTCTCAAGCACTTTATATTACATTTGGACTTTCCTTTCCCTGTCTGGATAGAGTTAGAGGAATTCACCTCTAAAACTTTTTCCAATTCTGAGACTCTGTGATTCCTTTACACAAATCTACTTGTACCATTTCTTCTCTGGTAAGACTTCTGTTTGTTTTGTGTGTGTGTGTGTATCTTTCTTCTGTCTCTTTTTCATTAATATACATATATTTCCAATCTTCCTTTCTTCTCTATCCTCCAATCTAATGTTCTTTCTATTTTTGTATATTAATGACCCACATTTAGCAGGTTTTTCATCATAAATATTCTGTATCACATAGAGTAGCCCATTTTCACTGCTAATTGAAAATTGGCTACATAATTCTTAAAACAAAGCCTTGTTCCTTAAGTATGAAAGAGGTGTGCTATAGCCAGTTTTTGTCAAGGTGTAGGCTTGTCTGTATTTTAAGAAATCAAATCCTTATGCCACCTGGTGTCTATTAAGGAAAACACAGTCAGAAATATTAAAAGTGCATTTTCAACAAAATCAGAGAGGCATATTCCATTCTACCGAGTTATGTATGATTTATCCTATTCATATGAAACATCTCCCCATGATGACATGGTGTCCCTCATTTGAACCGCACCACTGAGCAACCCTAGTGTCAGCCTAGGCAGGGATTTGTTACTCCTCATTCATATTCCCTAACTCTCTATTTCCTAAGGGAAAAAAATCCCTCATTTCCTCACTTTTCTGTTCATTGATATAGGATCAGAAATTCTAGAGCCTGAAGTGACCTTAAAAATAAGCTGATGTGAACTTGTCACAAAATGCAAGAAGTTAGTGGCAGATTCATCAGAAGAACACAGGTCTCTTACACTCAATAAAAAAATTTAAAAAAAAAAACCTTCTGACATTATATTCACCATGCCTTTTTTCATAGAGTTTATGATCAATTAATGAAGACAAGACATAGCTAAGAGAAATAACTGAGAAATATACATAAAAGAAAGAAAACACTATGAAAACTATGAATGAATATGTAGCTCTCTTTACAACTTCTGTCATTTAAAATGAAGACTGTTGGTATAATTACATGTTTATTTACTTAGCTGATAAAAACAAAAAATAGGGCAGAGGTTGTTTGCTGTATCAAGTGGAACCTAAGAGCCATGGCATCAGTTGGGACAGAACTGGGCAGAGGAAGAATTGGGACTGAAGAAATACACAGGATTGCAGAGAGTGTCGGGGGTCCACTAATCCGGAGACGTCATGAATTAGTATCCCACCGAATATCCAAAGAGTTGCCATTTTCTGGAAAGAGTAGTGCATCTGAAGTGGAGATGATGAATAATGCCTGTAATCAGTTGAGGCACCTACATAGGATTCTTTAGGGGGCTTGAATGATGGAGTTGCCTCTAATTCTGGGGGAGGGAATATTGGGAAGAATGAGGGCAGCCTTATGCTACGTTCTGAATTTTGCTGCTGCAAAAGAAGACTTGAGTCCCAGATGTTAATTGTGCTATAGACAAAAATATGAAAGCAGTGGTTCAACATTCAGGGTAAGACAACACAGCAATGACAGAACCAGGGTGAGTCACCCTGAGCACACAGGAATCAGGGAACTTGCTCTATCATTCCAAACACTGCGCCTGTTTGTGCTTACAAGATTGTCTCCAGCTGTCTTTTATTAGAGAGAAGCTTCCTATTTCACACTCTAAGATTCCTTCATTTAACACTATTTACTGAGGGCTAACCCTATGCTGAATACAATGATGGTTTCTAACACAGTAGTTAAAAACAAAATGCATTTTCTGCCAACATGGAGCTGGAATTTCTGTGGGAACTACATGCAGCTGAAACTACAGATTAATATCGTAATTTTCTGCTAAGAGGTGTGGCTGGAAAGTCGTAAGTTAACTGTGTCAGCTTAAATTATTTTTATAATTGACATCTGTGGAAGTGGATTCAAATAATTTTCCCAAATCCAGTACCTTCACTGTAAACTAAAGTAGCTTTGGCCAATTGTAGACACTAAGTTAATGAGGAAGAGGAAAGTATCACTTTTAGCAGCACAGTAGGTAAAGAGCAAAGAGATTTCACTGAACAAGTGAAATGTGCCAAGAAAGGCAGAGGCTCAGGTAAACTTGGAGAACCACAAGATAATGCATTTCCTCAGAGCTTGTGGAAAAACGGATGCTCCTGAAGTCCTACTTTTCTCTGAATACATTAATGCCTTACTCAAAGGATGTCGCCTGGTTCCCAGTCAGCATATCATAAAGATTTATGGAGTGAATGACTGAATGTCCATGGTACTTATCATGACCTATCCTTCATTCTCCTTGGCCTGCGGTGACAAGTTGAGTAGGCAGCCAACCTAATACTTTATCCACTTTCATTAGTAATTTGTATCCTAAGTATATCCTTTTCACCATCCCTCCTGTTCTACTTGTTGGTCATTAAAAGCTTTGGAAAATAAAAAGTATCTTTTCATTGATAAGAAAAATGGTTGGGGAACTGCAGACTGCAGAGTTAATCAAGACTTTAAGTCCTATTGAGTCTGATGAGGCTGCCTTCAGTACACACCAGCCCGTCTTATTGACAATGCAGCAGACTGAACCACTCAGAATGACTGACAGCTCCATTTGCCAGGCAGCCGTCATGAGTGGCAGTTTCACTAGCACAATGTCCATTTTGAGTGGCGTCTCAACACCAAGAACACCTAGTTTGATTGACAGCTTCATATACAAAGAAGTGAAGCCAGGATATCTCTGAGAAGCTGAGGAAAGTATGTGGGAGAGTTATGTTCCTGGGGCCTTGGGTTCTTCCCCGCCCTTTTTTTGGTGAACATTTCATCATCATTACTAAAAGAGCATAAATACACACATGTAGAGAAGACAGCATTTGATTTCTCACAGCTGCGGTTCAAATCAACACTGTTTTGTGTTGTGCCACATGAAAATGTTTGCATCCCTCTAAATGATATGAAACACAATCACATTCTTAACTTATTATTGAAATTTTAGGCATGTCTACTACTAAAGGGGCTTATTAACCAGCAAAGGGAAGTGATAAAACCCAACACTTTGGGCGCCTGGGTGGCTCAGTTGGTTAAGCGACTGCCTTCGGCTCAGGTCATGATCCTGGAGTCCCGGGATCGAGTCCCGCATCGGGCTCCCTGCTCGGCGGGAAGTCTGCTTCTCCCTCTGACCCTCCTCCCTCTCGTGCTCTCTCTCAGTCTCTCTCTCGCAAATAAATAAATAAAATCTTTTTTTTTTTTTTTTAAAGATTTTATTTATTTGACAGAGAGAGACAGCGAGAGCAGGAACACAAGCAGGGGGAGTGGGAGAGGGAGAAGCAGGCTTCCCGCCGAGCAGGGAGCCCGATGCGGGACTCGATCCCGGGACCCTGGGATCATGACCTGAGCCGAAGGCAGATGCTTAATGACTGAGCCACCCAGGCGCCCATAAATAAAATCTTAAAAAAAAAAAAAAACCAACACTTTCTATATTCTATGTGTGTGGCATAATTCTCATTCTCTTTTGGTGAACATTTTTGACATCAGAGTTGTGTTCGATGCAAAACACAAAACACAAGGGGGACCAACATTCAGAGGTACTGGGGATTAGGCTTCAATATATGAATTTCAGGAGGCACGTGATTCAGCCCATAACTGTCCCCTAACCATACCTTACACTTTAGCCAGAAATGCAGAATTCCCATTCCCTAAATAAAACCTGTATCTTCTCACCACCTCATCTTTGAACTGAGTATCTTTGAGATGCAAAATAGGGATTACATAGGTCTAGTCAACTCATTAGCAAAGAAGAAACCCGTGACTTTCTGAAAAGAAAAACTGACTGACCTACCCAAGGACTCAGAGCTGGTCAGTCAGTGGCACTGTTAGAATTATATAATGCCTTGCAAACAAGGCAGGGCTTTGTACCAGTGGTAATGTTTCCTCTCATCTATTCCTTACAGCTGAAATGAGGCTCCCAGTCATTTTTACCAATTGGAAACTTATCTGTATTAAAAAGATTCCTTATGTGGAATCTTTCAGATGAAGACCTTCTTGATTCCTCTAGCTAGAAATTAACCTTCTCCAGAACGTTTAAGGCTTCGCCATATAATGTTTCCCATGTTATAGTTAGCTATGTTTCAATCCTCCTATCTCATATTGTAAGTTTTCAAAGTAGTGAATGAATGAAAAAAATGAGTCATTTGCTTTCCATGGTAGCACTTAATATCTTTGCAATTATACATACCAGATGCTCAATAAACATTTTTTTCTTCAGATTCCTTGTTAGCATCAACCCTCCTATTATAAAACTGGCCCCAGTTAAAAAAAAATGTAGTACTAGGAAGAGGCAGAAGCGCTTAATAGGTACTTCAGGTGCTCCTCAAGTCTGGAACTCTCAGAGCTTCTTTCCATCACAGTACTTACAATTTTAAATTTTAACTAGATTAATTAGATTACAATCCCACCCCCCCACACTTCCAAGAGGTTATGAGAACTTTCAACTGTTCTTGTTGATCTTTGTATCCCTAATATTCAGGCTGCATATAGTATTGCTCTGGAAGTCCTGAATGAATAAATGCAGAGACCCTTCTAGTCACTGGAGTCCAGCATTTTGTGCAACTTCAAGTTGGAAATGCTTTGTATTTAAAGACATCAAGTAGGCATAGGTCGCCATCTAGTGTAAAATGTACAGCAATGCTACCAGAAAATGGAACTCCTCTCTTAGGACATTATATTGAATTTTTACTGAGCTGCATTCGCCCTTACAAACATCATCATCTTTCTAAGATGAAGAGACGATATAATATAACTGTCATTGCCAAATACTTACTACAACGATTCATAAGTTATAGATTCTTTATCATATATTTTTAGAACATTTCTTTGATTAAAAAAATTAGCAAAAAATTCTCTGGACTTGGTGAAACCAGGATGCACCTAACACTATGCTCACATGCAAATGTATATCCATCCTTTCAAATAGTGTCCCTCTTCAAGCCCCGCATTGGGCTCCATGTTGGTCTTGGAGCCTACTTAAACAAACAAACAAACAAAAAAATTTTAAAAAACTAACAAAGTCAAATAGTGTCCCTCTTGTTAATCTCATTCCTCTGACAGACCTTCTATGTCAGTTAGTTAGTTTTCTACCAGTAGACACACAATCAGCTACAGAAAACTTTTATCTAGGCAAGCACAGTCTCTTTTAATATCTTTACATATTCTAAAATTTAGGATGCCAATGACTTTTTTTTGTTGAAATGGCTTGAAACTGGAGTCTGTGTTTATCTGTTTGTATACTTTTCTCACTGTCTCTGAAATTAAAAATAGGACAGTAAGGTCTCATTTGCTGACAAGGTGTATGGTTTGAATGATCTTGCAAGCCATGTCCCATCCCTGGTCGTCTATTGATACTGATGTAAATAATTTAAAACAACATACTATTAAAAGCTATTTGTTTACTGTTATTCTACTGAAATATTTAACTTATATAACAATCTAATACATGGCCCTAGATTCTAGAAAACTTTTAATCTACTAAGGGAGTTCATGTTTTTATTCAAAAATCTGTTAGGAATACTTTCAGTTCTGGCCATAATGGAGTTTTAGGTATTGAACTTACCTGATGCCACACACACACACACACACACACACACACACACACACAAATCAGACAAATCAGACAAGACAAATATATGAAGTAATTTTTTTTTCAGGTATTAGACAATAGGTATCGAAGTGTTATGGTCCTTGAGAAAAGAAAAGCACATTAGATGAGTTCCACAATCATACTGGCTTTTTCTGCCTGGGACATTTTTCAAATTGGCATAGCAAAAGAAACTATTCAAAATAAGACATAGAAAGTAAAAAAGTTACACAAACACAAAAGAAATGAGCAGGAGAATCAGTGAGTTTGGGGGAAACTAAGCACTTTCATATAAAAAAGAGGAAAGAAAAAATATTTGAAAAAATCATGGCCAAAACTTTTTCAAATTTGGTGAAAATTCTAAGTCCACAGATCCAGAAAACTCAATGAATCCCAAAGAAAAGAAAACTACACCAAGTCACACTGTAGTAAATTGCTCAAAGCTAATGATAAAGTGAAAATCTTATATTCAGCATAAGAAAAAATTACATACTGCAAAACAAAGATTATAGCAGATATGTCATGGAAAACGATGCAAACAAGAAGACAATGAAGTACTGAAGGGAAAAAAAAAAAGCTGATAACCTAGAATTCTATATCCAGCAAAAGTATTTTTCATAAATGATGCTATAGACTAAATGTTTGTATCCTCCTCAAGTTCATAGTTTGAAATCCTAATCCTTCAATGTGATGGAATTAGAAGGTGGAGCCTTAGAGAGGTGATTAGGTGGTGAGAGTAGAACCCTCATGAATAGGATTTATATCCTTATAAAAGAGACCCCAGAGAGACCTGTCACTTTTTCTATCACATGAGGACACAGCAAAAAGATGGCTATAACCAAAAAGTGTACTCTTGCCAGACACTGAATCTCTTGGAGCCTTGATCTTGAACTTCCTGGCCTCCAGAACTATTAAGAAATAAGTTTCTGTTCTTTATAAGCCACCCAGTCTATGATACTCTGCTACAGTAGCCTGAATGGTGTAAGAGGTGGGGGTGCTGCTATAATGAATAACTAGAAATGTGGAAGTGGTTTTAGAGCTGGGTAATAGGTAGAGGCTGAAAGAGATCTGAGGTGCACACTAGAAAAAGTCTACATTGCCATAAATGGACAATTAAGGGCAGCAACTCTCTTGAGAGCTAAGAAAGGAAAGAGGACAGCCTTAGAGAGAGACCCTCAGTCTTCTTGTAGAATTATCTAAATAATCATGAACAGAATGTTGGAAGAAATATGGATGATACAGGCCATTCTGATGAGGTCTGAGATAGGAACAAAGAACATGTTATTGGAAACTGGAGGAAAGGCGATCCTTAATATAATGTAACAAAGGACCTGGCTGAACTGTGTTCATGTCCTAGTGTTTTATGGAAGACAGACCTTGTGAGTGATGATACTGGATATTTATAGGAAGTCACTTCTAAGCCAAGTGATGAAGGTGTGGCTTGCCTCTTCCTGACTGCTTATAGTAAAACATAAAAGAAAAGAAATGGCTTAAACACAGAGTTGTTAAGCAAAAAGGAACTAGAACTAAAGACTTGGAAAACTCTCAGTTTATCTATATTGCAAAATATATGAAGAAAACAGTAAGGGTGTTGCCACCAAGAAACTCTTTGATTAGGAGATTAGTTTGAGTGTGAATCATGGCCCTAATCAGCACCCGAACAAAGATGTGCTGTTCTTCCAGGTGGAAAGATGATTCACAGATCATCAGGGCTGCCTCTTTGATTTCTAAAGGAGGAACCATTGCCTCACTTTCAACAGTGAGGATAAGTGGCCTCCTCCCAAACCATGGGAGCCCAACCCTTGCCTAGTCAAGCTGTGGGCAAGACAACTATCCCAGAGGTAGAAGGTGGGGCCTCAACCCCAGTGTGCCTGGAGGGCAGAGCATTGAGCCAAAGAGGAATATTTTTGAGTTTGCCTTATAGTTTGGACTTACTGGGAACCCATTTCTCCTTTCTTCTTTCCTATTTCTCCCTTCTGGAATGAAAATGTCTATCCTATGCCTATCCCACCACTGTATTTTGGAAGCATATAACTTGTTTGATTCCACAGGTTCATAGCTGGAAAAACATTTGCCTCAGAATGAATTGTACCTTGAGTCTCACCCATATCTGATCTACAAGATTTTTAGATGAAACTGTATTTCAGCCTTTAGAGTTGATGCTGGAACAAATTAAAACTTTTGGGGCTGCTGGGATGGAATGCATTTTGCATTTGAGAAGAACATGAATTTGGGGGATCCCAGGGGTGGAATGCATAGACTGAATATTTGTGTCCCCCTAAAATTTATATACTGAAGCATAGTCCCCAATCTGAGGTGAGGCCTTTGACTGGTGATCAAATTATGATGGTAAAACCCTCATGAATGCACGTAGTGATCTTCTGAAAAAGACTCTAGAGAGCTCCCTTGCCCCTTCCTCCATGTGAGCACACAGTGAGTGAGATGATGTTCCTCTTTGAACCAGGAAGCAGATTGTCATCAGACATCAAATCTATCATTACCTTGATCTTGGACTTCCCAGCCTCCAGAACTATGAGAAATAAATTTCTGTTGTTTATAAGTCACCCAGTTTATTTTTTTCTGTGATAACAGCCTGAACAGACTAGGAAGTGACAGCAAAATAAAGATTTCAGAAATACCAAAGCTGAAAGAAATAATCACCAGTGGACCCACACTACAAAATATATCGACAGAAGTCCTTCAGGTAGAAGAAAAATGATACAATATATGAACCTGAATATACACAAAGGAAGGATGAACACCAGAAATAGTAACTGTATAGATAAATACATAAAACTTTAAAATTAGATAATTGAATGTTTAAAGAATAACAACAGTGGATTGTGGGAATTATCATAGGTAAAGGATTAAAATGACATCAATAGCACAAAGGCTGGGAGTGGAAAACTGGAATTGTAATATCGTTGCAAGGTGTTTTTACTATAGAGAAAAGGATAAAAATAGCATTTAAAGGTAGATTGTGGAAAGTTAAAGATATATATTATAAACCCAAAACATCCACTGCAATAACAAAATGAAGAGTTATGACTCATACACTGACAAGAAACCAAAAGGGAGTCATAAAAATTGCACAATTACTCCAAAAGAGTGCAGAAAAGGAAAAAGGAAGCAAAGAACAGCTGAAACAAAGAGAAAACAAACTGAAATATGGTAGATTAAAACTAATAAAATAAATAATCACATTAAATATAAATAATCTAACCACCCAATTAAAAGGTAATGATTGTTAGAATGGACAAAAGACCATGGCCCACATGCATGCTGCCTATAAGAAATCCATTGTAGGGGCCCCTGGGTGGCTCAGTCAGTTAAGCATCTGCCTTCAGCTCAGATCATGATCTCAGGGTCCTGGGTCCTCTTGCTCTCTCTCTCAAATAAATAAATGAAGTCTTAAAAAAAAAAAAGAAATCCACTCTAAATCTAAAAATAAAAATAGAATAGAATAAAAAATAATACACTATGCTAACACTAGTGAAAAGAAGCCTTGAACGGCTATATTAATATCAACATATATTTCAGAGCTAAGAACATTGCCAGTAATAAATATGTTCATTTCATAATCATAAAGAGGTCAATTCAGCAAGAAAACATAAGCAAACACTGAAATATTTATGCACTTAAAAACAGAACTTGAAAATATATGAGGCAAAAACTTATATAACTGCAAAGAGATATTGTCAAATAAACATGTTGGAGATTTACATACTCATCTCTCAGTAATTGGTAGAACAAGCAGACAGGAAAATAATATGGACATAAAAGACATTAACAACACTATCAGCCAACTTGTCCTGATATTTTATAACTACTCTACCCAACAACAATAGAACACACATTTACCAAGCTAGACCATATTCTGGGCTATGAAATAAGTCTTAATAAATTTAAAATGATTTGTTATAAAAAGTATGTTCTCAGATCACAATGAAATTAAGTAAAAATCAATTTTTAAAAAATTCTCAAACTCTAGGGTATCAAATAAAAGAAAAAATGATATAATTTCTGATTCAATAGAGGTAAGATAGAATAATGAACAATAATTAATCCAAAAGGAGGCAAGAAAGAAAAAAAAGGTAAGAAATAGGTAATAGATTCTCAAAATATTAATAATTGCATTAAGCATGAATATAGGAAACATCACTACAGGTATTACAGACATTAAAATAGAGGGGCTTATGAGCAAATTTTTACTAATAAATTTGAAAATTTAAACAAAAAGACACATCTCTAGGCAAATAATAATTTGCAAAACTGAAACAAGATGAAATAAAAAATTGGGAGAGTCCTATGCCACTAAAAATGAACCTAAAGTTAGAGTGTTTCCAAAAAGAAAATTTCAAGTCCCGAAAAATGAAAATTGGACAAACAGAAGTGTTTATGTACATAGATGGCAAAATTTTACACATAAAAAATTCAAAAATAACTTATTTTCAAATTATCAGAATTAAGTGTATTTTGTAAACTTGTTGCATAGCAAGTAGATATATAAAGGTAATTGTGGACAGTCCAGAAGGAGACTGTAACATGTGTGGTCACCTAATTTATGACAAAGATGGCCCTGTAGTAAATGGAATAACTGATAGTATTTCATTAAATGGTGCTGGATCAATCAACATGGACAAAGAAATGAACTGCGAAGACAATCACCTCCCACCATAATAAAGATTTGTCTAACAAGATTTAAAAAGTGACATGAGAAGGAAAAAAATGATACACTGAATTAAGTTAAAGAAAACTTCTTTATCGAAGGACATTTCAAAGAATAAAAATACAAGCCATAGAATGTGAGAAAATATTTAAAATCCATGTATATGATAAAGAAGCTGTACTTGGAGTACACATAAGGAGCTACAAAATCAGTACAGAAAAGGTAGAACATCTAATACAAAGATGGGCAAAAGACTTATTGAGACACTTCACCAAAGAAAATATGTACTTAACCAATAAACATGAAAGGTACCCAACTTAACTGGCTATTAGGAAAATGCTAATTAAAACTACACTTCAATTTCGTTGTACAAACAATGGAATGGTAAAAATTAAAAGAACAACAACAAAAAATCAATCAGTGAAGACATACAGCAACTGAAACTTTCAAAAACTGCTAGTACAACCACTTCAAAAAACTTTCTGACAGTATCTAATAAAGTTGGTTATATACATAGATTGAGACCCAACAATCTGACTCCTAAGTAACAGATCTGTATATATATTTTTACCAAAATACATGGACAAAAATGTCTATAAAAACACTGCAAAAGCCCTAAGTTGAAAACAATAAATAACCAATACAATGATAAACATAGTATATGGATCCACAGAATTGATAAATAATTGTGGTATATTCATGCAAAAAAACATTATACAGCAAAGACAATGAAGAATTATCTGCAACAATATGGATGAATCTCAAAAACATAATTTAAGCAAAAGCTGCAATAAAGAAATGAGTGCATACCATATAATTCCAATAATATAAAGTTCTAAAGCAGGCAAAATTAATCTATGGTGCTCTAAGTTAGGATAGTGGTTAGCCTAGTCAGGCAGTGGGCAGGCTAGGAAAGAACACCAAGTTTCTGGTAATGTTTTGTTGCTTGAACAAGATGAAGGTTACACAGGTGTGTTTACTTACAAATATTCATCAAGCCGGATACTTATAATGTGTGTATTTTTCTTTAGGTATGTAAAACTTCTGTAAAATTTCCAGTAAAAATGTAGATTGGACTAAGTGCCCTCTGCTTAGAACACCCAGTGACTCACCACTGTAATTAAATTAACATTTAAAATGATGAAATAATAATTAAGTCATAAATTTATGCCAAAATAGTGAAAAATAAATGTTTTCTGAAAAATATATAATCAATATTAATTCCAAAAGAACTGGATAAAGAGTCTGAGCATTACAGAAGAGACTAAAAATATTATCAAAGATCTACTCTAGAAAAGATCAGTCCCTGAGAGTGTGATGGATAAAATCATAACTGTTTAGGAAGCAGATTAATGCACATGTTAAATAAGCTGTTGTGAATCATGAAGAAAAAGAAAACTTTGCAACTCATTCTATAAGTTTGTATAGCTTAGACATCAAAACCAAAACAAGATATTATAACAGCACAAGCATCTGAATATGCAGAATGATACACACTTATACAAACACACACAGAGAAAAGAAAAATTAGGCCAATCTCAGCTATAATCATAGAAACACAAGTTTGAAATAAAATATTGTAAATCTACTCTAGGCAAACAATAATAACAGAGTAACACCACAAACAAGTATATATTATACTAGATATGCAAGAATGGTTCGGTATTGTAAAGTATCTTGATATAATTTATACTACTAATGGATTAAAAAGGAAAAATAAATGTGACCTATTCAGTACATGCTGAAAAAAAAATCACTTGATAAAATTCAGTAACCTTTCTTTATAATTTTCTCTTGGCTTGATAAAACTCATTTGTCAGAAACATGTAGCATACCAAGAAGATTAATAAGGATAAAATATTTAAAGCTTTCTTGAAAAAAGAAGTTAAGGATGTCCACATTCAAGGAGAATAAACTGACAAGCTGTTATAAATAAAAATTAAGTTCAGCTAGGAATGAAGAAACTTATCAATATATAAAATCTAATTTCCAATAAATCAGCTATAGTTAGCTAGAAAAATAATATTAATAAACTTAATGAGATATAAATTACTACAGCTATTTATTTAAGGTTTATGGCCAGAGAGAGATTTTTTTTACTATAAGAACACTGGCATCAGGATAAGCAAGCAGGAAATAGAATGTCGAACATCCTACAAGGCAGGCATAGAATAAAATGTGTTCCTATGACACACACAGCCAGCTTTGGACAAAATTATGAATTGCAAATATTGTCTAACCCCTCCTAAATTCCACTTCAGCTCCTTATGGATGGTGGTCTGATGCTGCTCCACAGATGTCACAGTCCCATTCTCCCAGACACTGTGGAGACCCATGAAATACTGCCCTTCCTGGGCTGTGTTTCTGATCCTTCCAAAGCTCCTGCAAACACAGACTTCTCCATAATCCTCATGTCTCAGGGCCCTATCTTGCTTTTCCAAGCTATAGGACAGTTCCTTTAGAAACTGTTGTACAATAAGTATTAATGACTTATAACTCTTTATTATGTCTCCATTCCTATGGATAACTGCTTGTTATGGTAAACTGGAAACTTTATTTCAAAGGATTGAGTGCTTCATGGATTGAATTTTAGAAATAGTATAAGAAGTAACTAAAGTTAACACTTAAGGGGGCTGACGAAATAAACTCTGGTTTCCTCTCACCTCATTTTGTTTATACACATTCAGATAAATGACAGTAACATTAGTATATTTACTAAAAGGATAAATCAGTGAATGAACCCAGCAAAAAAGAAAAACAAAATGTTACACAAATCTATATGATGTTTAAAAATTGTACTTTTTCACCCAAGGTGGGGGCTTGAAAGTAACGAGTGGTCTGGTGGTGGTGACAGCTCAAGGGAAAATAAAAGGTCTGCACAGCTGAGTCAAGAATAGTTCTGTGACAATATTTTCATTTAAAAAGCAGGAGACTCAACCTCTGCTTAGCACAGAGCCTTGCACACACCAAATGTGGATATATGGATCAAGTTCTATGTCAAGTATTCTCCTCTCCTCTTGGTCAGACTGTTGAAAATACAGGACCACAGCCTCCACATGGACACATGTGGTGGCTTTCTGGAGTGGGAGCCAGGAGCTACCAATTTCCATATTCAGGTGACCTAGGGTTACACTTTATGTGGAAAGAGCCAAGATGCCCTTCAACGGACGAATGGATAAAGAAGATGTGGTCTATATACACAATGGAATATTATTCAGCCATCAGAAAGGATAATACCCAACTTTTACATCAACATGGATGGGACTGGAGGAGATTATGCTAAGTGAAATAAGTCAAGCAGAGAGTCAATTATCATATGGTTTCACTTATTTGTGTAACATAAGGAATATCATGGATGACATTAGGAGAAGGAAGGGAAAAATGGAGGGAGGGAAATCGGAGGGAGAGGTGAACCATGAGAGACTATGGACTCTGAGAAACAAACTGAGGGTTTTAGAGGGGAGGGGGGTGGAGGGATGGGTTAGCCCGGTGATGGGTATTAAGGAGGGCACGTACCGCATGGAGGACTGGGGGTTGTACGAAAACAATGAATCATGGATCACTGCATCGAAAACTGGTGATGTATTGTATGGTGACTAACATAACATAATAAAATTAAACAAAATAATAATAAAAATTTAAAAAAAATGTGATTACTTCTTTGAACAACAGATGGCAGTAAAGCCAAGAGAAAGATGGGATTTTTCATAGCCTCAGAATTGTCAGGAAGCATATCCTATGGAAGCTTTACTTCTGCATGGACATACTTTTGAATATAAAGAGCTTCTTTGAAAGGTTGTTGGTTCAAAACATAATTCTTATTACACAGAATAATATCTTATTCTTTTATCTGATGATAACTTCTGTTTGTTTAGTAATTTAAAAAGTTAAAAACTCCTTTTAAAAATATATATTATTGAATTGTTCTCTTCCATGAAGACTTTATTTACTCTACCCACAGAACTCCTCAAAACTGATATTTTATTTGGGCAGGTGTATTAAAATAATAATTACGTTTGTGTGTGTATTTCATTATTTTACCTATTCAACAAATAGTTCTTAAGCTCATGCAATGTGTTCCTAGACAGACTGTGAGAAAACAAGACTCACATAATTCTGAGGGATATAAATAAGTCCAGAGATAGGTAAGGACAGAGTCATTTAATAAATTAGGTAATGGGAATAATAACATGATACCAGTCTCTCTTTGGAGAATTAAAGATGTTTTTCTGCATGAGGTGACATGAGGGTTGAGGTCTAATTTCCAAAAAGAGTAAGGAGTTGGAGAGAGATAGGATGGAGCAGTATTCTCTGCAGAGAGGGAGCCACATTGTGCAAAAATCTCCAAAACAAGAAACAGTGCCCTAGCTTTGGACAACCTCAGTTAATTTACTATGGTTGAAGCAAAGATTTAAGGTGGATATAAAAGAAATTTAGTCCAAATGTTAAGAGACCAAACCATGAAAGGTCTCAAATGACACAACTCAGGAATTTGAAAGTATTGCAAAGAAAGTTGGGGGGCGGTGTGGCTGGGTGGCTCAGGGGGTTAAAAATCCAACCCTCGTTTTCCACTCAGGTCATGAATTAGGGATCATGGGCACAGAGTCTGCTTAAGATTCTCTCTCTCCCTCTGCTCTCCATCCCCTCCCCCAGCTGCTTGCTCTCTCTCTCAAATAAATATATAAAATCTTTTTTTTTTTTAAAGAAAGTTATTGTGGGGTATTGATGCAAAAAACAGTTCAGTCACATCAATTATATTCTTTGCTCTTCATTAAAAATATAAGGTAGACACAAAAGATTTCTCATATAGATTTCCTAGAGGGAGAAGAAAACCATCAGGAACATTAAGTGATTTTCTGCAGGATCATGCGGCTCTGTTAGAAAGAGCCAGGACTTCTGAGTTCATGCCCAGTGCTCTCTCTAAAGCAAGGAATAGCCTTGTAGCTAACTGTGCTTGGACTAAGAGCCATAAACACCTCCATGACCCACTGAGCACCCACTTTGTGTCAGTCAAAGACTAAGTATTTTTTTTTTTATTAAAGATTTTTATTTATTTATTTAACAGAGATAGAGAGCACAAGTAGGCAGAGCGGCAGAGAGAGGTAGAGGGAGAAGCAGGCTCTCCACCGAGCAGGGAGCCCGATGCGGGGCTCGATCCCAGGACCCTCGGATCGTGACCTGAGCCGAAGGCAGTCGCTTAACCGACTGAGCCACCCAGGCACCCAAAGACTAAGTATTTTACATGAAGTATCTCTAATCCATACCAAAAATCCAACACAGCTATTAAACCCATCAAACACATAAGGATATTGAGGCTCTGGAAGTCTGAAAAGTGGAACAAATTTTAGAGAATGGAAGGACTGAGAGAATTCAAACATTATTGGCCTTAAGTTTAGATATATGTCCTAATCAGCTGAGTCAAGAAAAATAAAATCTCTGTTCTGTCTTGGTGTTCAGGTGCTTTGTGGTTGAGAAAGCACTGTGTTTATAAGGACTATATAAAAATGACAGAATTAAATGTTCCTGTGGATTTAAAGCTTTCCCATACCTTGAAATGACCTTATATTCAGACTGAAACATTCTCATTTCATACTCCTAAACAGCTTATATGAAGGTTCATATTAATATTCATACTTTACAGATGAGGAAATTGAGATCCAGAGAGGTTAAGTGACTTGTACCTACACAGCTAATAAATGTCAGTCAGACAAAGCCAATTGCAAGACAGAAAAAATAAAGTGTTAGTAAGCCTATTTAAATAGATAGCATATAAAAATAACAAAAGATTCTTTATCTTTGTAATGATATTTTATTTTCTGGCTATAAAGTAATATATGTTCGTTATTGAAATTTGAAAAGAAAATGGATTTTTACAGTCAAAACAGCTAAACACTAAGACTATAATATAAAAGGAAAATGTCTAGAGAGAATATGATGGGTATTTAACCAATATTCTATCCTCTCAAACTTTCTCAAAAAAACTATCCCCATCAACGCAGGGAAATAGTAGCAAGTTAACTATATATCTAATGGATTTGTAATTAAACCATCATCTTGCAATTACAGAATATATCTTTTCTAAAAATCCACAGAAAATACCATAAGCATTAAAAAATTCTGAGTTATGCCATATGTCGAAGTTGCAATGAAACTTCAGACTAATATTTAAATAAAAGAAAAGTAATCATCATCTGTGTTAGAGAATAATGAAAATGAGAACAGTAAACCAAACCTGTACTGGGAGGGAAATTCATTGCTTCAAATGATCTTTTTAAATTATTATTATAAAAATAGAAAACGTAGGAAACATTCATTTTGAATTAGTGACATTCTATATATCACATGCCTGGAAAATACCAGAGAATGGCATTAGGAAAATGACAGAATTATCATAAATATCTCAATCATATTTTTGTGATATATTAGAATTTCTTTGGTGGCAAGTGACAGTAACTCAGTTCCAAGTAGATTAAACATGAGGAATTTTTTTTCAATCAATTTTGAGAAGCTAATAGGTATGATGAGAAATAAAGGGATCAGGGATATTGGGGACCACAAGGACAGAAAGCATGTACTTGATGCTTCCAGCTCACTCCCTTTCTCTCACTTTTACATCTTCTTGGCTTCATTTCTTCTTGGGACTACAGCAGAATGGCCATGGAAAGTTGTAGATTCTTAGATCTGTAGATTGTGACTTGAGAAGTAGTGAGTTTTTCTCATAAACTAGAATTAGAACAAGCCCATGGAAAAATTTTTAAGTCTTACTTGAGTCATTTAGCTATTAAAAAATGACATATGCTTCTGTCCTTCAGACAAGGGTAAGTTTTCAAAAAAATACTGGGGAGATCATTCTGGAAAGCCCAAACCAAAAGATGATATGAACTTCCCAGAAAATGAAACTATGGGATAGAAAATGTAAGATTCCAGAAGCAGAAGCCAAGTTCTAATCCTCAGCTTGAACTGGAGGGGATGTCGTGTTGGGACAAAGAAAAAGTACAAGAACCTCTCATGAAAATAGGAAGTAGTAAATAAAAATATGATACAAATATAAATAAAAATATAAGTAAAAATATAAAATAAAAATATAGGATATGTTCTCTATATACATATATACACATACATACATGTACATATATACAAAAACAGGAAACTATGAGTTTAATAAATAATGAAATAAGTGGTCCTTTGTAATAGCTATTTAGTAAATTAATTAAGATGAGAAAACACAATCTGAAAGAAGTAAATACATCTAGAGGCAGGGATCAAAAAAACTATTTCTCAAAAAAGCTAGAAAACTTTAAGATGGACAACTATCAACGTGATACCATATACATGGAGAGTTGCTTTAAGCTTCATTTAAAGATCTGAGGCTTCAAATAATAGCCCAGATTTCACCGTCTCCTTTCATCTGTCTCTCCCCTCCCCCTGAACTTATTACAAATGATTCCACTTAAATTCAACTAAGAAGCCCCCAGGGATGTCTCATGTGTCTTTCTATCTAACCACAGGTCTAGTAAGCTGCCCAGTTAGTAACTGCATGGCATTAGCTATTTCTTTCCTTTTCTATTCTGTTGTTGTTGAGAACTGAGAGGTCCACTGGACTTTACTGTCTTCTAGCAGGGACTAGAGTCTCTCTCTGGACATCTTCCAGATGTCCCTGTGTCGTCTAGGAATTACCTTCTGCCAGAGCCCACAGTAGCAACAAATTCAGAAGATAAAAAGCTGAATTCTTCCTTTTTTGAAAGGAACATTCTTATAAAAGATACCAAAGTAGTGTTGTTCATATCCTAATGTCTTACAGACTTTATGAAATAAAACAGCTCTTTCAATTTTTCAGTCTCCTTATTCATCATAATACTCACACATAAATCCAAATGGGATCTGGACAGTGAAATAAATCTGAAGGACTGATAATGTGCTTTCCTCAAAGGTGACTCTCCTCTTTGTCAACCAACACAAGACATCTGTTGATTTCAATGGAGGTGAGTTCACTTTTATTTGCTCCTATTGCCTTTGGAATGATTGTTCTCTCAAATGCATGCTAAGTGCAAATTTTCTGCATAAGCAGTAACCTGGACTTGAGTCTAGGTGTTCTAGTATTTATTAATTTCTCTAGGCACTGGTAACAATCATGGAGAGTCTGTTTTAAAAGGATAAACAAACCAAAGACAGACAAACAAAACTATGTGCAACTAGAGAAAACTGGATCATCACGAATTGGACTAGCTCTGTTTCTGACCCTTCTCCATTTTAGTACTATCTTATTCTCATTGAAACTTTCCTTGGTTTAATATTCTCCCAAGTCTCCAAATGAAACTATCACTTGCAGCCTAAAACAACACAATACAGCACTATTTTAATTCTGTTTTGTCTCATTTTGCTCTCTAGTTGGTTCCTGTATGTTGGTCATCTGACTAGACAATGAACCTTGAACAGGCAGGAAACATGTCTTACACGATTGTGACCTCAAAGTGTCTAACAGGCAGTTGCATATGGAGCGGGGGCTCAGTAAATGCTTGTTTCCATTCATATCTAACTTACATGTTGAACCAGTCTTTCCCCTTTGTCAGGATTGGATGCTGAAATCATTAATGTAAAAATCAATTTGCATTAGAAATTCCTCAAATCATATTCCTATTTTATTACCATGTAATTTTCTGAATATGGTACAAAAATCTCTGCCTGCTAATGAATTCTGTTTCAAATGCTCTCATTATAAAACTTTCAAATCTCATTAACTAAACCAGGCATTAAAAATACAAGAATAATAGAATGAAATGGGAAACTGTTGATATGATTAGATTTGGGTAACTCTCTTCTTTTACTGTGGGAAAAAAAAATACATACTTCCTAAGTAAATGATAATTTAAGTTTAGGAAACTCACTTTATAAAGTGCAAGGAATACACTTCTCTACATGTTCTAGAAGTATCAACAATTTTCCCAGCCAATCACATCCTAGCTAGAATTATGGATAGAAGAATGAAAATGTGGTGTATCTTAACAAGCCCATGCTGATATTAGCATTTTATAATGTGCATTTTTAATAGTGATATAGAATGAAAATATGCACCTCATAAAGATATCCTCTACTAATTCCAATCCTCATGTATAGTCATCCAAGCCTTTATTCAATTGTTCTTACTGGAAATTTAAACTCAAGTTTATTGACAGTTATTTACTCTAGACACCTTACCACACTTTTCTGGAAATGTAGGAAAGAAATAACACTAGTTAAGAAAGTAATGTAGATTTCTAAAAAGTGTTGGACTTTCCCCAAGCACTTTTCTTCTCTTTCAGTCAAATACTATACTTCCTGGAGGCAGAAAGGAAACAAAACAAAACAAAACAGATCTGGCATATTTAAATCCATTAGAGAATCATAAAATGTTAGAGCTAGAAGCAATCATCAGATCATTCTAGACCTACCTACTATATAACTGGGAGCAAAGGCAGCATAGAGGTGGGATTATTTACTCCAATCTGCTGCTAATTGAAGGCAGAATAATCAGTCCCTGGCACACATAGTTACATGCTTTCTAACACTCCCCAGAAGCTGAATGTTCAATAAAACAATTAATCCAACCCTTAATCTGCACACTTTTTTTCTTATTTTCTGATACCACTAGGGCCTGTATCTGTCAGCCCCTAAATTAACTGCTATTTATGCTTTTTCTGCCACTTCCTGGTGCTCCTATGGTATGAACTTAGGTTTGAGAAGGAGCCTGAGGCAATCCAACATCTATACTCATCCTGCCACAAGATACCACAAAGGTATCTATGAGATCTTGACCAAATCACAGTACCTTTTTGGGTATCTTTTTTTTTTTTCAACACACACACACACACACACACACACATACAATCAGGGAAGGGGATGTAGGTTCGACTTGTACTATTCAAAACATGGCCCTAGGACCAGCAGCATTGGGAATACCTTGGAGCTTGTCAGAAATGCAGAATCTCAGGCTTCACCCCAGACTACTGAATTGGACTCTGCATTTTAACAAAATGTTCAGGTGATTCATGTGCACACTAAAGTCTGAGAAGTGCTGAGGGAATTTAAAAAATGTTTTTCTTCCTGTTACGTATCATTTATGCTTTTTAGTAGAGGGATGATTCTACCACATCAGTTTTTTTCCTTTGAAAAAGACATACAACTGGTGATACACAGAGGCAGGAAGTTTTTTCTAGAGCCCTTACCATCAAATTCCCATTTCTCCCTCCATGTTGTCATGGTTTTGAAGCAGGCCTTTCTCCCATTCCTGTTCCGTTTCTGTCCATATAATGAAGTACCACTTTCTGTTAGCTTTGTCTGCATGATCTCATCCAGCTGGGGGATCCTTCTGCCAGGCCAGCAAAGGACCAATCACATCATCCCTTCTGAGGACAGCACCCTGGGATGGTAAGTGACTGGGCAAAGGTTACCTGGCAAATGGTAGGTGGAAATTAAAATCGAGGGAGATGGTTTACCACCTGGTGAGGTCCTGAGACCATCAGAGCACTTTGGGCATAATGCTGCTCTCATCTGTATTATATTTCATGCATATTTCCTGCCCTGCAGCCATTGTTACCATTGTAATTACAGACTCATGTTCAGCTGCCTTGAGAATGCTGATGGTTGTAAAAGAGAACACCAGCCACAGTGGGTGGGAAGGGCCGGGCAAATTGCAAAGCTCCTATTGTGTAAGACTGGAAATCTGTGATTTTGGCTGACTCCTCACCACAAAGAAAGACTTCATATGTACACTGTGCCCCCATCAACCCTTCTTTGCTTAATTTTGTCATAAAAAGGTTAAGCAGAAACAAGCAGGCAGAAGATGCTGCAGATCTAAATGGAAAGCAAGCAGAAAACTATTTCTGGATTAAGAATAACAGACTACATTGGTCAAGACTAATACCAAAAATTAGAAAAATGTTGCCTTTCATGATTTGACATGAAGCATATTTTTAAGAAGGCTGTCTGCCCCCAACACCACTATCACTCTAACCTGAAACTGGAGCACAAGCATTCACTCCTGTGAATCAAGGAATCATTTATTGTTTAAGGGTTCTTAAAAAAAATTCTTTTTAAAACTGGTTTTTGTTTGACGCAATCTTTTTCTTCTAAGAGGAAACATATAGGAAAAAAAAAATGGCCGAAAGGATAAGATAACCCCTCTCATTGGACCAGAAGAGTTCTCACCAATCAGTGTCCCTCCTCCCACTGAGTCTGAACAAAGATCTAGATGCAGAATCTTTCTTAACACAGGAAAGCAGGCAGCAAGAGCTACTGGCAGATTAGAAGTAATGTGGTAAGACTTAGAACTTATTCTTGATTTGAAGAAACATTAATTTTTCAAAAGTTAAAGTTTCTGAATTGGGTAACGGCATTAAATTGATATAGTGTTTCTCCAATCTCCCCTGCTACACAGCCACACCTACACTCATCCAAACCTTTGTTAACTTAATAGCCTATTAAAAAGAATAGAAAAGAAAGAAAAAGAAATAACGGTTTTTCTTTTTCCCTTCATTAATGCCTTGGAAGAAAGAGTTTTTTGTTGTTGTTTGCTTGTTTGTTTTTAAGATAAACTTCAACTAATATAAAATGGTTCAGTCACTTTAGAAGAGAGTTTGGCAGTTTCTTAACAAGTTCAATATAAGTTTACCATGTAACCCAGCAAGTCCACTCCTAGATACCTATGCAAATGAAATCATCCATTCAAACAAAACTTTTCATGTTAATGTTCATAGTAGCATTATTCATAATAGCCAATAAATGGAAACTACCCATATACCCATCAACTGGAGAATGATTAGGAAAAGTGTGGTACATCCTCCACACAATAGATGCTATACAGCAATAAAAAGAAATGAGCCACTGATGAGTGCTACCTCAAAACATGTTAAGTGAAAGAAACCAGGCACAGAGACCACATACTGCACAGTTTCATTTATCTGAAATGTACAGAAGAGGCAAATCTATACAGACAAAAAGGTGAGTGGTTGCCTAGGGCTGGGGATGGAAATAGGGATTAACTATAAAAGAGCATGGGGGATCCTAGAGGGATGACAAAAATGTTCTAAAATTATAGTTACGGTTGCACAACTTGGTAACTTTACTAAAATTCAAATGGGTGACTTTATGAAATGCAAATTGCATCTCAATAGAGTTGTTAAAATCATTTCAGCTGACAAGGATAGGGAAGTAACATAGCATTAAGTGAGAAGGGAGAAGTTAAAGAGTGGGAAGAGTTGGGAATGTGTACTGACAGCCACCACTAGCAGCAGACCAAATTTATCTTCTTCCCAACAGAGCTACTACAGTTAAGAGTACTCGCCTTATTTTAGATGGAGGGATGTCCATGTGACAGTGCTACCAAAGACCTGAGGTAGGAGAGGGGCACAACAAGGTATGTCCTCTGCTGGTCTCTCAGAGCTGCCAGTCATGCAGCCCCTTTTCTTATGAGTCACTCCCAGGCCTATGTCATGGATTCTCAAACGTGAAATCAAATTTATTAAAAAAAGTTTTTCCTCTGTAATGCTCTCCCTCATCTTTCCTACCAATCCATCACATCAAGACCATAGAATCCCTATTCACTTGAAGGAAACCTTTCTTAGAAACAATCAAAAGCTGATGCAAAGACTGGGGAGACACTTGAGTTTTAATCTAGAAGCCACGGGTTTTGAGAATTCCATAGGAAAACAGCACGAGTGCCTTGCGGCTATGTGAAGAATAGATGGGAGAGGGTAAATGTCATCTTGATGACTTGGATGAGGAACTCTGCCACTTGTACTACTGTAGCGGAATAGAAAAAAGTATAGACATGAAAGCTGTACTGGGGATTTAAAATAAATATGGTTTAAATCCAGTGGATATGAGAGAAACTTGTGCAACTGGTTAGAATGGGGGTATTATTAATTGAGATAGAAAAACATGCAGGGCTATCGGATGTTAAGGAAAAAGACTATGAGGTCACATTTTCACACTGAGACAACAAGCCAGTAGAAATTCTTGGAAGACAGTTTGCTAAATATGTATAGAATTATAAGGAGAGTTGCTGGTTTGAGAGTTAACAATATATAAAAGGATAGTTGAAGGCATGTGATGCCACAGAATATATGAATCAGGAGAGAAAATCTGGGAGAAGAGATTAGTTATGTCTGAACTTTGTGCCAGTCTAAGGAAAAAAATTAAGAGAAAGTAGTCAAAGAATTAGGAGGATGAAAGGAGGACGTGGTGATATGGAAAGCATGTCAAAAAAGGAGTGGCTTGCATTGTTGAATATTGCTGAGAAAGGTTGAAAACTGGGCAATGCATTTAATAACAAGGAGGTTATTGGAGACAGCAGAGCCATTTTTGTCAGAGTACTGGGAGAGTATATACAGATTGGAGAGGTAGAAGAACTGCATGATGAGTATGCAAATTGAGAAACATGGGTAAACAACTCTGGAGAAAATGGACTACAAAGGGAAATTCAGAAGTAATGGCAGGGCTGGAGGAAGAAATGTGGTCCAGTTAAGACTTTATTCTATATGGAAGTGACTGGCATATTCGTAACAGCTAATGGGCAGATCTAAGGGAGAGTAGATATAATTAACAGTGTGAAGTAAGATGTGGTAAGTTCTGTAATGAAAGTGAAAATACTCAATTTAGATAGGAGAATGGTCACCTCCTTTTTTGATATAAATGAGAGCAGGGAAAGTCAGATTTGGAAATCTGGTCTGAAGAAAATCATTGAAGCTCCTGTCTGATGGGATCTGCTTTCTCCATGAAAGAGAATGGTTAAGGTTTGAATCAGGCACTGGATAAGAAGGGAGAATAAACTGGCAAAAGAATGGTCACGTGTTTGTGGAGCACTGTTGACAGCCAAGTTGAGGGTGGCAATCATGATTTATTGGCAGTACAAATCTGTCTCATTCTATGAGTTTTCCCAGTATCACTGAACTGCACTGATACAAATCCGAGAACGTGAAGAGCCAGCTGCCTCTGGAGTTAGGATTTTGCCATTTGATTCTGATATAAGATCACCAGGGTCTGAAAGTTTTCTGAAACAATGATAATCTTTCAGAACCAGTTTTGGGTTAAGATTAACTTCTCTCATGTTGTTTAATAGCAAGGGTTTATGTGTGCCAGCACTCTGAAGCTCATGGGTGCCTCTGTACTTCCTGGTCTTCCATTTCTGTGTCCCATTGACATTCCTTCCTGACCCAGTTGTTCTAACATGGCCACTTCGGTTGGTCCTGCTTTCAGCAAAGAATAGGTTATATGCATTAAACTAAGGCTTCAAAGCCTAAGGATGACTCTATATGTAACTTGTATTTGAATGGAGCAGGAGTCCTTAATGCTTTTATGGAAAGGGGTCAGTGATGGTGAACACAGACACAAGAGTGGGGACTTCCCTATGTAATGGGGACTACCACACAGACCATCTTGGGGACCCTTAAGCACTTATCAGCACTGAATATGGCACCCACCTATCAGGTTGCCTGTGAATAAATGACACAAAAGAGAGGTTCTAAAATATTTAGAATGAATAACTTTTGTTGCAAAAGTGCTCACTCATTGAATGAAGAGAAGAAACAGTGATTTAGTAATAGCTAGCTACATCACACTTTATTCCCTCTTCTGGCATGAAATTTCTTCAAACTGGTATTTTGCATACATTTAAGAAGAGAAAATAGTGTGGCAAAACAATATATCAAAGTAACAATAGATGTTAGATTTCACTGCCCCCAATCTTTCTCCTAATGCAAGTATCAAGCATCTTCAGCAGAAAGTTTTGTAAAAACTACTTCAACACTTCCCTTACTTCCTAAGACTATAAGGAAAAAATTAAGACTCTGAAATAAGCAGAAGAGATTACTGAACATCCCTTCACTGGAATGATGGAGCCCCTCTGGACTGACTGACTTTATATGATGAGTGTCTTTGTCTTTGATAAGGCTATATTTTACAGCCATATTGAGATAAAAGGTAATATACAGAAAACTGAGACAAGCAAATACATTTTGTCCAATGGAGGTTCAATCAGCTCTCCTACCCAGTGTGAAAAAAGCCAGGTTTGCATTCATTTAGAAATTCATTTCAATATTCCTGGTCTATCAATGTGGATTCTCCTTCAATTGGCTGTAACATTGGTGTGTGTGTGTGTGTGTGTGTGTGTGTGGTTCTCTCCTATAACTAATGGGTTAAATGAAAACTTTGACATGTGTCATTTTATATATGTATGAAAGTCATAACTTTACCTTTTTCAAAAATAGACTTTTAACAAAAGTCAGAACATCCCATTTTGGAACATCTCAACAACTATTAAAATCAAAAGGAAATAGAACTTTTCCCTCTAAAATCCTGGGTTTGCTAGTTTTTGTTTTGTTTTTAAATGTATCATTCATCTCCAAGTCACCAAGGCTTTAGCCTTTTTTATTGTTTGTTTTAAAACTGTCATCCTTATATCCAGTTCTAATTACTAAATTCAAGTGACTCTATCTGTGACAAAATTATAATCCCCTTGAACTGATACTTTGCATACATCTAAGAAGAGCAAATAGTGTCAAATATTTTAATAGTATGAGAGTAGAATGATATCATCTCCCATAGCTTTTAGGATATCCATGGATTATAACAGTCCATGGACTGGTTATAAGCAATTAATGGATAATTTAATTAAAAAGAGAATTTAATAAATCAAGATAAAGGCTAGCCACAAAATGAACAGTTTTCAGGAGATCAAGCATTGAAAATAGGATAAAACTAATTAGGACCCAGGGCTCAACCATCATGTTTGGGTACTACTTAAGTCTTCTGACACTCTGCTCAACATTTAAAGATCTTACAAACAGAATAAATTTAACCAACTTAGATTAGCCATGCCTTGTCTGGGAAAGAATAATGACCCCTGATTTGCATTACAGCCCCATTAATTTATGTATACTGGGTAATTCTCTAAAGGAAATCAGAATGTGGTTGGAACAGGTTAAGAGATGCTGAATAACCAAAAAGAAAAACCAAAGACGATCAGAATTATCATACCCTATCTATCCTTCCATCTTATTCCTCACCATACTTTTGGCAACTCTAAACTTCACCGAAGTTGTCTCTAACACATGATCCCTGTTATTTGGTCTACATATTTTTGCCCACAATATCCACTTTATTTGTAATGCACATTCCCCAATGATTTTATGTCTAAATTCTATCCATTCTTTAACATTTACCCTAAGTTCCTTCTCTTCAATGAACATTTCCGTCATCTGAAATGCCCTTATAAGAATCATATTGTAAATATTTGCATATACTATCTCCTTTTTTTTTTTTTTTTTGAGCATACTCTCCAGCTGCACAGGGATTGGGTCTTATTCATTTCTCTTTCCCCGACAAATTTTAAAATGGAGGTGACCACATAGTACCTATGCAACAAATAATTGCCAAATATATGAGTATAGCAATAAGCAAGTACATGTTATTCTACTAATTAGGAAAAGAACTAAAGGGAGTATCCTCTTTTTGCTTTATATTTAAAAGGATGTTACATTCTTGTTTAATCCATTCTGTCCTCCCTTTTAGTGCAAGACATTATGTCCAGCAATTAAGCAGTGAGAGACAATGAGTGAGATGTTTTTCTGTGCCATGCAGATGCAATTGCCAACAATAAGAATTAGCATTTTTCTTCCACCGGAGCCCTCAGCAGCTGCAAAGAGTGACTCACTGACTGGCATGTGACAGTGATTACATTATCTGGTGATAAGGGGGTCGCAATTAAATAACGCCCTTTGCCAATGTGTATGTTGCAACTCCAACCCAGCTGAGCAATCCTCCCCTTTCCCACTGAGCTAATGCAGATCTTGGAAAGAATGGAAGACAGAGACTTTTGCCACCCTCTATCATTCCAGCAAGGTTCTGCTCTATAATAGGTAGTAGTAATTCAGTTGTAATTAAGCAAGGCCTGATATATTATTTCCTAATGAACCCAAGTGAAGTCATCTCCCACTTCTTCCCCATGCCTCTAATTAGGCAATAAGGACTATACCACAAGCAATAAAGATCACTTTGCTGGGCTAGTGATGAGGGATCAGAGAGCACACAGGGAGGTTCCAATGACCCAGAGTGAAAGGCAGGTAGGCAGCAGTTCTAATGGAATATCCTCCATTCCCCTTGTCATCTGCTCCCAAATTACCTAGGTGGCAAGCACTGATGAGGAACAAATGAAACTGAAGCTAGAACAAGAAGCTTGAAGCCATCAGTCAGAACCCCAGTAATTTAAATCAGAGCTTTATGTGTGTTGGTTCACTGTATAATTATTCTGGTACTTTATGTATTTCTAAGATTTTTGTATCTACTATCTTGTTCAATTCTCAGGAAACTCAAGGGGATTAGAATAAGGGGTTTTCATTTTTCCTGTCTTATGCACAAAGAGATCAGGATTCCAAACCTTGAAGTGGCATACTCAGTGTGGGGAGGTTACATTGTGGAGCATTCACATCTGTCCACAAATGAACCCTTCTATCAAGTTCACCCCAAAGCTGTTTAATTGTATTTGCTTTCCTGTGATATCAACCAGGAGGAATGCTCTCCTTGCTTTCTTGCAGATTCTTAGGTGAGGAAGATAGCAGCTTTCTTTACCTCCCTTCAGTTCATCTAAGGCAAACAAGGCTTCAAGCCCTTCACCTGGTTTTTGTAATATATGTGAAAAACTAAGCACTGTCTATAGCATACCCTTCTGATTCTGGATTCTAGGGGAGCTGTTTTACAATGTTAGGTTATAAGTTAACTGAGAACAAAGCAAAAGTAATTTGTGTCTAGTGACATGGAAATAAATACTGTCCAGTGGCGGAGGAGGGGGGGGTAGAACCCATTTTCCCCTCCTGTGGAAAAAGGCCAGTTTTCCCTCCATTTATACATTCATGGCAGTATTTTGATCTATAAATGTGTCCATTCTTTGACCTCTTTGAATTGGTTGTAATATGTTTGATTTCCTCATAAGTTTAAAAAATCTTTAACCCATATTTATTTTGTATCTGTATAACAGTCATTATCATACTCATTTTTATAATTATGTCTTAATAAGGGTTTACATATTACTTTTATACTATAACAGCAGAGTTGAGTATTTGCAATGAAGACCATATGGCCCATAAGCAAAACATTTTTACTATCTGACCCTTTATATAAAAAGTTGCAGATTCTCATTTAAAACAGATATTCAGCCAAGCCCCATGCATCTGAAGGAGCCACTTTTAGGGTTTTTTTTTTTTTCCTACATGTTCAGGTATCAGGAGGGTGGCATAAAAGAGAATCAGTATAATAATTCCTCACTTTTTTTTTTTAGTAATTTAACTAAAAGAGCTATTTTAGAATATGAGATCTGGTTTTGGACTAGATGTTAAAAGACTTGCTATGATTAGCTGTGAGACATTCAGCAAATTTTCATATTTCTGGGCTTGAGATTTTTCATATGTAAAATGGATGTATAATTTTTAGTCTCATTTTAATAATCTTTTTTATGTTTACCCTTTAGAGATTAACCAAGACTGATTTTTTTTTGTCCTTGCTGAAACTATTTTTTGGAGGCAAATCAGAATAAATCAGATCGGATCGTTCTGTCCCAAAACAGATGGAACTTGTGTTTAGAGCCTATTATAAAATGATCATGTTGGGTTACAAAATCACGTACTTCCAACCTGCCCCTACTTCAGAATGACTGGGCTGAAAGACATCAAGCAGAAAGGCAGCAATAATACTTTGAAAACGGTGTAGCAATGGGGCCTGAGCTGGACTTCAGACATCCTGGCAAGAAAATTAAAATCTGAGTTTTATTTGCAAAACATGACCAAAAAAAATGTAGCAATTCATCATTTCAGCTTATCCATGTATGAAGCAGTGTAAATATTGTTACTTTATCAGCTCAGACACTCCGGTCAGAGAAGTTTATTATGAGACCCCACTACTGTCACCTTGACTTTCTCTTCCTCAGCTGGCACCTCCTTCTCAAGACCCAGTATCAGGTAGTCTTATACTATATTCCAAGTGGCAACGATATGTGTCCTCCCCCTGAAGTTCTTTTATTCAGTCCTGCATGAGTTGTCAGTGTCTCAATTACAAAATCAAATTCCTCTTAGCTGGCATACACAAGCTTCATTCATCTATTTATTCACTTGACAATTAATTACGGTCTCAGTCCATTCAGGTTGCTATAACAAAATACCATAAGCTGAGTGACTTATAAACAACAAACATATACTTTTCACAGTTTGGGAGGCTAGGAACTCCAAGCCCAGGCTGCCAGCAGACTAAGTGTCTGGTGAAGACCTGCTTCCTCATTAATAACCATCTTTCCACTGTACCCTCACAAGATGGAAGAAGAGAGGGATCTCTCTGGGACTTCTTTTATAAAGCACGAATTCCATTCACAAGAGTTCTGACCAAATGACTTACTTCCTAGAGGCCCTACCTCCAAATATTATTCATTGGAGATTAGGTTTCAACATACATTTGGTCCATATTGAATGCACATCAGCAAGCATCTGGGATACCCCGATGAGCAGAAACAAAGGTACTCGTCCTCTTAGAGCTTATATTCTAATGAGGGATATAGCTATTATGCAAATAATTAAGTAAAAACAAATGTAAAGTTGCAACAGTGAAAAATTATATGTAGAAGAAATATAAAGGTCTATGAAAACCAGGAGGGAGAAATTTCACTAAGTAAAAAGGTCAGCAAAGGCTTCCCTGAGGAAGGGACTCTTGAGCTGCTGGGCTTTGAAAGGTCAGTAGGACATTATTATGTAATAAAGGAGCAGTTTTCTGGGAAGAACAATGTGCTTGTAAAGCAGCACTGAAGAACTAAAGAAAGGCAGAGGAGCTGAGAGGTATGAATGAAGGACTATGTTTAAGATGAGTCAAAGATGTAGACTGATTCTGACCATGACAATTCAGAGCTTTAGAAGCCATTTAAAGAGACTTCTGCCTTACTCTGAAAAGTGATGTTACCTAAAAGGAAGGTTTCCTTGGCTGGACTATGGAGAGGAGATTGAGGAAGGCCAGAGTAGAGCTGAACAAATGAGTTACTCATTCATTGCAGTTGGGCAGGCAAGAGAACTAGCAAACTATACAGTGCTTCTTATGTGTCAGACATTATTCTAAGAGATCTACCTATCTTCATTTATATTCCATTTTACAGATGAGTAAACTAATGCTGAAAGAGGTTATTTCCCCAGATCACACTGCTTATAAGTGGCAGAGGAGAGAGTCACACACTGAAAGTTATGCTCCAAAGTCCAAGCTCTTAACATTTATGCTTTTTTTCCTCTGGAAAATTTGTCAGAAGAGCTATGAAAGTTGATTTTAGCAATTTCAACAATACATACACATACAACATGTAAGAGTGGGTATATCAAAATACATACTCACGTATGTTCATGCACGCTAACGTATCACCCTAAAATGTCCCATCAGACATTCTGAAGTTACATGTAGAACCTTATGGGGCAGGCAAATATGGAAATCATAGAATGGTTTAAAAATACATATTGAAGAGAGTAGATCAATACTGAAACATCTTTACTGTACAGAAGAGGTCCTTGGGGGTATATTTCTGATTGTCTCAATGTGAAACCTCAGCAAGCACTAAAGGCCATTGGGCTTATAGCACTTAGGAAAATCAATGCTTGTTGCCTTCCACCTGGATTGGTGTTTATAGTTAATCTACCCCAAGTTTCCCTTATGGGACAATGAGACCCAGGACTTATTAGCCATCTTGAAAAAGTTGCTTAACCTCGCTAAACTTGAACTTTCTCATCTCTAACACTGGTCAGTAAGATCTACCCCAAAAAGCTGTTGTGAAGCTTCAAAGAGATGACACATCTGCAAATATTTTAGTTTCTTCCTCATTGCCTATTTCTAAAATTGCCTTCCTTACTGATTTCCTCCCTCCCTTTCCCTACTTATCCTCCCTCTCTCCTCTTCCTTCTATTGTGTGTTCATTTCCTCTTCCAACGTTTTTTTACCAATTAATAAAGAGGACGCAGGTGTGGAATTCCCTAAATGTTTTGTTATTCTTTTCATCCAACTATCTATGTCTGTATTTCTTTCTTTTTATCTACTTATCTATCGAGGCTGAAAAAGAAAACAATATACAAATTCTCATGTTGGTACTTTGACCAAAATTGACTTATTTTAAAATTAATTATAAGGGCCTTGAAAGCAGATTGAAAGATATACAATACCATGTTCCTTTTTTCTTTCTCCTTAAAAAGGAGAATAAAGGTACCCAAAAGGCCTCTGTCCCTTCATGACTATGAACACACTTCTTTCAATCATAGAAGTAATAATACTTTTCAAAAGGCACTCTTTTTCTCAAACAGGGCATATTTCTTACTACTGAATTTCTGCTTCAGAGCTATGATATTCCAAATATGACCTTCTAAGAAGAGAATGATCAGTTTACAAGCACATTGGTGCTAAGTGGTGTTGCTTTGCTAAGGATTTGTGTTTTATTTACATGAGTTCTGGCACTTCATCCCTTCCTTACTGACATAAGTGTTGGCTAGGAATTGCTGCTGGGAAACCCCGTATGTTCCTGGAGCTTCACCCTTTTACCATGCATTATGAATAAATGAATTAATTATTCAAGACTGGATTTATGTTTTCACCAAGGCAAACACGCTGACCCCTCCACTAATCATCAAGCCATCTTAAAGAAAGCTTCAGCTGCTGACCCAGCCAGATGATGACCCTTGAGGGCTGAGTTTATTTTAGAGACAAGCCAAGATCCACAGAGTCTATTCTGTCAGCTAAGTTGACCTTGAGCCCTGACCTTACTGCCTTGCTTTTGAAATATGCAGACTCTTCCATGGTATGACACGAGTTCAAGCATTTGCCAAATAAAATAAAATAAAATAGAACAGAATAAAGTAAAATAAAATAAAATAAAATAAGCCAAGAGAATTTTTTTGCTGCAAAATGTTAGTTTGTACAATTATTGTAACTTGCTTGCAACAGGATATTAAATTCTGTCCCAACCCTAAAATGATATGTTTAGTAAAAACTCCTGACACATCATACTAGAATTTGGAGCATGGGAAGAGATCTGCTACTTCCTACATAGAGCCGATCAAGTCACACCATTAGTCAATTCTCAGAAAATATATTTTCAAATCACGTATTTTATAAAGTATTTTTACCTAGAATATACAAAGAACTCTTGCTATTCAGTAATAAAAAATCAAATAGCCCAACCAAAAATGGGCAAAGGATGTGAACTCACATTTCTTCAAAGAAAGTAGACAAATAGCCAATAAGCATATAAAAGATGCTCAATATCATTAGTCGTCAGGGAAACGCAAATCAAAACCACAATGAAATACCACTTCTCACCCACTAGAATGGCTATAATAAAAATAAAACAAGTGCTGGTGAGGAGGTGGAAAAATTGGAACGCTCATGCCCTGATGGTAGGAACATGAAACAGTGAGGTCACTGTGGAAAACAGTCTGGCAGTTCTTCAAAAGGTTAAACACAGTTACCATATGAACCAGCAATTCCACTCCTAGGTATATACCCAAGAAAATTAAAAACATATGCCCACATTAAAACTCTGTACATAAAGGTTCATAGAAGAATTATTCATAAGAGCAAAAAAAGTAGAAACAACCTAAATGTGCACCAATCGATGAAAGGATAAGCAGAATTTGATATATCCAAACAAGGCAATATTATTCAGCAATAAAAAGGAATGAAGTACTGATACATGCTTACAACATGAATGAACCTTGAAAACATTATACTAAGTTAAAGAAACCAAAGACTACATATTATATGATGCTATTTACATAAAATTGTCCAAAATAAGCAAATCTACAGAGACACAAAGTAGAACAATGATTGTCTAAGCCTAGGTGGTTTGGAGGAAATAGGCGATAACTACTAATGTGTATGGGCTTCTTTTTGGGGTGATGATATTTTAAAATTGATCACACTGAGGTTTGCACTGCTCTGAATACACTAAAAATCATTGAATGTACACCTCAGATGGGTGAATTGTTATGAAATATGAATTTTATCTCAATTTTGTCTTTATTACTATGGCACAGGGGTTTTTTTCCGAGGTATGCCTGTAATTTATTTTTCAGATTCCTCTGTGGGATTAAAAAGTCTTTTACGTGTCGCACTGCCATGCTCCCTGCTCTTGGTCCTCTTTTCCATGTACTCATTCTTCACGCATTTTTTCATCTCCTGATCAAGATCATTGCAATGACCAAAAAATTTCAGAATGCTGTGATTTTTGTGACATTCCTTAAGCAAGTTAGTTAATCGAGACGTTGCATTCTTAAGTGTCCAAGTGTGGAGGTAAGTCAGGATGCATCTTTAGGAGAAGGTGATGGAACACAGCAGAGCAACCTGAGCCGTGGCCACACCAGGAGGGCTGGCCCAACAGTCACCAGCGAAGACTCCCCATCCAATGGCCGGCCTGGGCACTGGGGACAGGCCAGCTCCGAGTGGCAAAGGCTCCTGCCCCCTCCACAGCTGACCCCACTTGGCTCTGGCACAGGGATTTTAAGAACACTTTCACATGCAATGTATTCTTAGATTCTTCTAATTATTACCTCACTGGTGAGGCTTCCCTGGGCTCCCTATCTAAATATAGTACCTCCCACATCCTGTTTCTTACCTTGCTCTATTTTATTTTGCTTCAAACACTTGTCATAGTTCATTGAATCCAAGATATTATTCGTTATAAGACATATTTTGGTATTAGAAAGCTTAGATATGGGGCGCCTGGGAGGCTCAGTCGGTTAAGGGGCTGACTCTTGGTTTTGGCTTAGGTCACGATCTCAGGGTCCTGTGATCGAGCCCCGCATGGGGTCCACGCTCAGCACAGAGTCTGCTGAAGTTTTTCTCTCCCTTTCCCTCCTTCTCCCAGCCTGGCTCACATGCTCACACACACACTCTCTCTCTCTCAAATAAATAAATAAATCTTTAAAAGAAAAAAAAAAAGGTTAGATATGTCTTAGATTTGCCAAAATACAGTGTGTATTTATGTTTGTGTATGTTTATAAATTGGATTATATACATTAATTGGATACTCATTGGTAGTATAGTTATTAAAATCATTTATTTTTTGTCTGTCTCTTCCAGCTTCACCAGGAACATTGCTAAGTTCATTGGTCTAACCTCTTGGCCAAGAACAGTGCCTGGCATGTAGGTTCTCAGTATCTGTCAACTGACTGAATGAATGGCCCTAGGTGAGGACAGTTTACCATCCTTAATGTAGTATACTTATTGTCCTACAGGAGCAACTGAGAATAGACTGCAGGGGGAGGGCAGTGATTTGGCAGTATTTATGCTTGAATCCTCTGATAAATTATCTCCCAGTTTGCATAGCTACTGGTAAGGAAGTCAGAGCACAAACATAGATCCTGTTTTAAAAAGTTATATGAACTTTCCTTTACACTACACCCAGTACAGTGAATAAATCTTCGGCAAAACTGATTAACTTTGAAGTTCAAGATCTCCCAAGTTAGTGCCCTTTGGTCTCCAGGGATCTTATTCTTACTCGGGATACTTTGATGCATGGAAGGCGATAGTGTATGCACATTTGCATGTGTGTGTGTGTGTGTGTGTGGGTGTATATGATGGAGAGTAAGTCCCATTTCTGACAGATCACTTGTCTTTACAGGCACCTCTCCAGAGAAAGTCATTACTACTATGATGTTAGAAATGCAGTAGCTGGGGATGCCTGGGTGGCTCAGTCAATTGTCTCACTCTTGGTTTCAGCTCAGGTCGTGATGGCAGGGTCATGAGATGGAGCCAGGCATCTGGCTCCACACTCAATAGCGAGTCTGCTTGAGGTTCTCTCCCTCTGCACCTACCCCTGCTCTCTCTCTCTAAAATAAATAAATAAATCTTAAAAAAAAAAAAAAAAAAGAAATGCAGTAGCTGATGCTTTTAGTCTCATCTCATTCCTTTCTTTTCCAAATAGGTCCCTTGTTAAAAGTGAAATTAAAAAGGGCAAGATTTTAAATTAAAACATTTAGTGTCAGTGTAGGAGGGATATTTATGAGGAGATTTCAGTGATATTTCTGGCTTTCCTGAAATAACACCATATAGGCAAAAATAAGTGCAGAATATCAAAGTTAAGACTGTTTTGATATGTAAACTTGACTGTTGGCTTTCTCTTTCCTTGCTTCATTACAAGAATGGAATCCAAGTAATTCCTTCCAGTTCCTTTGAGGGTTAGAAGACCTAGCACTCTCTGTCCTTGAGCTATTTGTTAATTATTCGGACCCTGGATTCAGTGGGTTCAATAAAATCTGCTGAAGAAGTGCACAAGGAAATTAGCTTTTCAGGAAAGAATAAAAGTAGACAAAGAGTTTAAGGAGAAACAGAATGAAAAGGCAATCCTGGAAGAGGTGCATTGAAAAGGAAATTGCACCTTTCCTTTGTTAGGGTCCTTGAGCTTTATCTGCTGATTGTTGAGCAGATGTGCATGTTTCACGCTGTAAGACGTTCCTTTAAACCTTTCTAGTTTTCCCATGTAGACAATAATATACTCTATTGTAGACACTCACCTGGGACACTTGCAAACTAAAGAAAAGGGGCTGTGGCACTGGATAACTAGAAGAGTGAGGAAGGAGAAGAATGCAGAAGTAATGTCTGCACTTACATATTAGTGCTGAACTAAAAACAATTTCGCTATTCAGTGAAATTTGGAGTTAAATAATGACATACTCCTTATAAAACCCATATTTCTTTGGCTTGAGGATGTCCTTGAAGCAGAGAGCAAAGTGGGACAAATTTTCGATCAGCATCTGACATTTCAACAGTTATCTGAATTTCATAAAAAGCAGGTGTCCTAGTTTACTAGGGATGCCATTATAAAATACCACAGACTCTCGGTGGCCTAAACAATGGAAATTTAATTTTTCAATAGTTCAGTTGGAAGAAGTCTAACATCAAGGTGTTGGCAGGTTTGGGTTCTTCTGAGGTCTCTCTCCTTGGCTTACAGATGGCTGGCCTTCTTCCTATGTCCTCATAAGGTCTTTCTCTATACGTGCATCCCTGGTGTCTTTTTGTGTGTCTGAATTTCCTCTTTTTATAAGGATAGTAGTTAGATTAGATGAGGACCCACCCTAACAGCTGAATTTTAACTTAATTACCTCTTTAAAGGCCCTTTCTCCTACCCATATTCTGAGGTGTTGGACCTTCAACATATGAATTTTGGAGGGACACAATTTAGCCCATAATGGCTATCCTCACAGTTACTGATTTCATGACATACTCCAACTATGGAGTTATGAGATTCATTTTAATTTTTTTTCAAAAATTTTCTAAAATCTCAAATATCCTATAATAATATCTTCTTTTTTTTTGTAATTCTATCTTCTTGAATCAAATCTACTGTAAGTCTGAATGTCATTAATTAATTTTAATGAATTTAAATGTATATTATCTACTTTAACTTTCCTACCTTTTATATATAGGTGAAACCCAATGTTCCATTTATAATGAATTCCATTACCTAAGGTTAAAAAATTAAAAGCTACTAAATAATGCCAGAAATTTCAGACTCATTAATCTGGACTCTAATAAGCCTGTCAGTTTTTTTCAATTGCTTTCATCATTTCAGCAGGCTAAGAGTTGTGTTATCCAAGTTTCAATGAACCTATAGCAGAAAACAACTTATGAAGAGGTATCAGTGTATCCATGGTTCCTCTTGTTTTAAAACAAGAGGATTTTTCCCATATAATGTATTATTTGTTTCAGAAGTACAGGTCTGTGATTCAACAGTCTTACACAATTCACAGCGCTCACCATAGCACATACCCTCCCCAATGTCTATCACCAGCCACCCAATCCCTCCCACCCACCCCCACTCCAGCAACCCTCAGTTTGTTTCCTGAGATTAAGAATTCCTCATATTAGTGAGATCATATGATACATGTCTTTCTCTGACTTATTTCACTTAGCATAATACCCTCTAGTTCCATCCATGTCGTTGCAAATGGCAAGATTTCGGTTTTTTGATGGCTGCATAATATTCCATTGTATATATATATACCACATCTTCTTTATCCATTCATCTGTTGATGGACATCTTGGCTCTTTCCATAGTTTGGCTATTGTGGACATTGCTGCTATAAACATTGGGGTGTACGTACTGCTTCGGATCACTACATTTGTATCTTTGGGGTAAATACCCAGTAGTGCAATTGCTGGGTCGTACGGTAGCTCTATTTTCAACTTTTTGAGGAACCTCCATACTGATTTCCAGAGTGGCTACACCAGCTGGGGGGGAAATCGGAGGGGAAGACGAACCATGAGAGACTACGGACTCTGAGAAACAAATTGAGGGTTCTAGAGAGGAGGGGGGTGGGGGAATGGGTTAGCCTGGTGATGGGTATTAAAGAGGGCACGTTCTGCATGGAGCACTGGGTGTTATACACAAACAATGAATCATGGAACACTACATCAAAAACTAATGATGTAATGTATGGTGATTAACATAACATAAAAAAATTAAAAAAAAAACACAAAAAAACCCACAAGAGGATTAATTCAAAAAATAAAATTGCCCTTTAATTTTCTTATGGTACTAATATCTTCTCTGATTAAAAACATGTACTTATGTGTTAGCATTTGAATTAGTATTTGTTTAACAAATATGATAACTTAGAATGGCAGAGATATTTTAAAAATACACTGTTAATAATCTCTGCATTTGTTGATATATAGAATATAAGACACTGGACCTCTCCTTGGATAGTTTAATAATAATTACACAATAAAGAAAATCATGTAAAGTTAAATGTAATCAGTGTTATTTGTTCAGATTCAATAAATAATGCAAGGATAATTCAAGAAAGCAAAAAGTAGATTTAATTAGAAAAAAAATCCATGATAAAGTAGAAATTAAGCTCTCATTAGTCATATTTATGACAATAATTTTAGGACACGGAAAGCATGAGTTCAAACCTCTGCTCTCTCAATTATTAATTATAACTTTCACCAAGTTTTGCAAAAACTTTGATACTCGTTTTACTCCTCAAAAATAGGGATAATAACAAGATCTACCCAGTAAATGTAATCTTCTTGAATTGTGCTCCTATGATTTAAATACTCAGAATCCTGTATGTCTTGAGAATATGAGCACATGTTTTGGAAAAATTCTAAATATATTTGATTTTTCTCACTATCCTTTAAAAGGAAGAAGGTAAAACCACTTTACCTTTTGTACCTCAAAAAGACTTCAAATTACTATATGGTATAGCAGGATGTTGGCAATTGTTAAAACTAAGTACTGGGCACAGCAGTGTTCATTACACTATTTTCTCTATTTTTATTTGTTTAAATGTAATCATAATAAAAATTTCTTAAAAAAATCTTAGTATCAGTACTTAATTACACAATAATATGAAAGTCTATTTATCCAGTTTTGCCATAAAATTGTATTCTAAGTAATAAAGCTATGGCATCCTCCATGTGTTTTTTTTTTTTTAATTTCCTATAACCCTATCTTTGTAACAGAGACTTATAACTCAATAAATCAAAATTTATGATTTTTTCTCTCTTCTGTATATAAGTGACCTTTTTCTTTCTTCAAGATCTGATAGGCACATACTAAAATGATAGCTTTTACTCTGTATTGATGATTCATCTAGTTCAACATTGTTCCTTACCTTTGAAGTATCTGTGTTCCATTTAAAGTAGACTGAAAAACAGATCACTGAATTTCTCAAGACAATTACTGTGAGAAGTATCTACTTTTGAAAAGTGTTTCTTCATTTTGAGTGGGAAAGAAGTTTGTTCTACCATCATGTCCCTGATTCCCAAAGCAGCAAGTTTGGGGAATAAAAAATGTAGTGCTTTACATATATGGATACATGTTTATATGTATATGTGTATTTGCAGATGAGAGAAACCTTGGAGTAAGTTCTGCCCTTCATCTATTCCTTTATTTGTTCATCCTTTTAACACCTCTACGCTGATAAGCACTGTCCTGGGCACTGGGAATTCAACAGTGAACAAAACACTAAATTCTCTGCCCAAGTATAACATGCTGGGAAGGAAGGAAGAAGAAAAAATGATCAGAAAACAAATGAGTAAAATAAATGTCATGTCAGGTGGTAATAGCGCTATGGAGAAAAAGAAAGCATAAAAGGGAAAAAGTGAGGAGACAAAATTAAGTATGATAGAGAGAAGTGTCACTACTGAGGTGACATTTAAGCAGACACCTGAAAGATGTGAGGTTATGAATCACGTGCACATAGCCAGGTAGGTGTCTGTTCCAGGTGGGAGAAGCACATACGAGTTTCTGATAGGGAAGTGGCCTGATCAAGAAACAGAGAGGAGCTGATCGTGACTGGAGCAGGGAGTGATGTGGAAAAAGTAGCAGGATTTGAGTTTCTTCTCCAAATCAGAGGGAAGCCTCTGGCTGCTTTTGAACAGAGGGATGTCTTATTCAGCTTTAGCGGAGGAGTACATTCCAAGGCAGAAGGAAGAAGCAGACAGATTACCAACACATACCTAAAAAAGATTTCACTGAGGGGCACCTGGGTGGCTCAGTCGTTAAGCGTCTGCCTTCGGCTCAGGTCATGATCCCAGGGTCCTGGGATCGAGCCCCGCATCGGGCTCTCTGCTCGGCCAGGAGCCTGCTTCTCCCTCACCCACTCCCCCTGCTTGTGTTCCCTCTCTAGCTGTCTCTCTCTCTCTCTGTCAAAAAAATAAAATAAAATCTTTAAAAAAAAAAAAAAAGATTTCACTGAGGCATTCAAGATGACTGGGTTGACTGAACAACTGAGGTGATTTGTATGTAGGTGTGGCTGAAAGTATGTTGGGATCTGCTGTGTGGCAGGAATTACTTTGAGTTAATTGTCCTACAGTGTAGACTGTTTCAGTTAATTTAAAAAAGGAAGGGAACATCCAAGATTTCAGGTTCTGGCTAACTCATGCTTAGCCTTCAGATGTCATCATTATAACTCCTACTCAGGTCTTCTCTACCTCAGGGATGTAGATTCCCCAGTTATACTCTCTTAATGCATCTTTTATTTTTTCCTTTATGGAACCTACTACAATTTATAATTATTTATGTAAGGGGACTAGTATTTTGATATGATTTCCTCTTTTGTTTGAATATCAGATCTCTGAGTACCAGAACTCATATATGGTGCCCATTTGTGGGAGATTTAATATTTTGTAACAAACAAAATGTAAAAGCAAAATATCAGGGTAATACCCAGCTTCTCACATTAAAAAACTAGTAAAGCAGTTGAGTATCAATTGAGGAAACTGTCCAGGTGTCCTTAATATCTCGCATTTATCATATAAAGGGCTAGGCCTAGGTACTCAGTGAACAATGGAGAGAAGACCCCTCTTCTCTCTGGCATTTGGACCAGCTCTATGCAGCTGGAGAGTATCTCCAGGGGAAGTAAAAGAAAAGCTTGCTCTTTCCCAGCTTCATGGGCTGGAGAAAGGCCAGCAAAGAGTCAAGAATGTGCTGAGGGCTTGCCCTGCTACCTGTTTGTGCCTCAGGGAGGAGGCTGTCACATGTAGATCTGGAGAGACACCATATCCAAGTGAATTTTTGACAACCTATCATAACAAAGCAGAGAGAGGGCTTGACGTTTATTTCCACAGCTGTTTTTATTTCCTCTGTGGCATGGATGTAGAATTGAAAGACAGCTGGCCTCTCACAGGGCCTGGTATGCTGGTGCAAACTGCCTACTCAGTGGAGGCCAGAGGACCAAATGAAGGAAGGAAGTAAAGGGTCATGAACATACTCAGTGAGAACCAAGGAAAGGTGTAATTGGCAAGGGGGAAGGTGGTAAATGATTATCTGGGGCACTGAGATGGGCATAAGAATGGACCACAGGTTCACCAGTCATAGACTTCAGCATCAGAACCCAGCAGGTTACAGGGGCACCTGGGTGGCTGAGTCGTTTAAGTGTCTGACTTTGGCTCAGGGCATGATTTCAGGGTCCTGGGATTGAGCCCCACATAGGGCTCCCCACTGAAAAGGGAGTCTGCTTGTCCCTCTCCCTCTGCCCCCTCCTCACGCTTTCTTTGTCTCTCTCTTAAATAAATACAATCTTAAAAAAAAAAAAAAAAAGGAACCCAGTACATGCCCTGGAACTCCTTTCATCCCACCCCATGGACACGAGTATGCCTGAACCACACATTCCTTCCCTCATTCCTGTAGATTCCATCTTGGAGAGGGCAACAGGAGGACATTATCTGAGAAATGGAAAGTGTTATCCAACAGAGGATACTATTAAGTTAGTGGATCATAATGAGCTTCAAACTATACTGAACATTTAATTTTTTTACCAAGACAGTGGGAGGGAAATGCAGGTGAAAAATCAGAAATGTTATAGACAGTCTTTTAAATTACATTGTCTTTGCACATTCACATTGTAGATGAGGGAATTTCACTGTCCCACTCCATATGTTTATCTGTGTGATTATCTATTTAATATGTGTCTTCCCAGATAAGTTCCATGTGAGGAATATTATATTTACTGTGATATTCCCAGTGTATAAGATGCTCTCAAGAGGCACTGAATTATTTGATGAATGATGAATAAATAAATGGACGAATAATGGAGGAATTCATAAATTAATGAAGGCATGTGAAAGGAACTTTACATTATCTTTTTGATACACATGTCTAAATGTTACTGGACTACAATGGTGGCTAAGACCTTGAGGAAGATTGTGGCAACACTGTCTGCTTTACCAGAGTGTAAGAAAGTGGCTTAGAGACCAGCCACCAGAGAGCAGCCTGTACTCAAAACCCATGTGCCCTCATGGGGCACCTTCTCAGACTGACTGAGACAGCTGCAACCCAGCAGAGAAAAATACCATAGGAGTTGCTACGTTTAGCAGCTTTTGTTTCTCCACATTATTATTTTTTTTATAATCCTTTACTAAGAGAGAATTAATAACAAAATAATGCACAACATTCCTTTTGCCAGAACTATGAGCAAAGGGGCTGACTGAGCATCCTCACAATTTATCTGAAAATATTATTATTTCAGGGGGATTTTTTTAGTATCGATTCTCCAAAGAAATAGTTTCAGCAATTAATTCATGTTTTCTAAATTTAAAGCACACTAATTTGATATTCATCAGGGGGGAGAGAGGAAAACCTTCTAAGAAGCTAGTGGCTTCAAATATAATAGACATAAATTAATTCTCAAAAAAATCTCTTCTATACATACATCACCCCAGCATATATATTAAGTGACCACATATGTTTTTTAATTCTATCACCTATTTACCTGAATGTGTATGGAACATGTATGTGTCAGTTCTAAATATGGATTTTCTTGATACACATGTACTTATATCTATTAGCAAGTATTGATATAGAAATTATTCCAGGTCTACCCCATGCCACATATTATGAAAGATACAGTAAGACAAAAAGATTTTGTCTCTACTATCAAAGGATTACATTCTTCTGGAGGAAATGGGCTCACATGACTTCTATAAACCAGAACATAATCAAATGCTAAAACTGAGCTATTTCTACAGAAGTGGGATAATCACCGGGAGCTGAGTCACTGGAGTAACTTCATGGAAGTGGCACTCAAAGTGAGCCTTTAAGGGCAGAATGCTTAAGACAAGGACAGGGAAGAGAGGCAGACAACTCTAAGTATAAACAACTGAAATTTAGTTTAAAATTTTTTGTTTGTGGGTGCCTGGGTGGCTTAGTCGGTTGAGCATTTGCCTTCAGCTCAGGTCATGATCCTTGGGTCCTGGGATAGAGCCCCACAATGGGCTCCCTGCTCAGCGGGAAGCCTGCTTCTCCCTCTTCCTCTGCTTCCCTGCTCCTGCTCTCTCTCTCTCTCACTCACTCTCTATCTCAAATAAATAAAATCTTAATTTTTTTTTATTTGTTTTAAGGACAGAGAATAGCATTTTATATTGGAAGGGCAGAGCACTGGTATCCAAGAGAACCAATGTGTGGTTGTGATTTGGTAGCTATCATTCACTGAGCAGCATCACAAGACCTCTTCAGAAATTGAACCAGAAAAAAATTAACCATGGAAACACATTCCAACTTACACAGTAAAAATAATTTTGAGTTGACTCTAAAATCATCAATGCCATGCTCTCAGGTGCTTAACAAGAATTATAACTGCAATTCTAGGTTTCCCAAGCACAAATTTCAGAAAGAATCCTCCTCCCCTTTATTGATAGCAAAAGAAACCAACTCTAATGTAGAGGTGTTTAATGCATGTGGAGAAAGAAAGGACTAACCATATGACAATTCCAATGCACAGAAAGCCATTAGATTCCCTGTAGGCCACCGGAGTTTGAAGAATTCAAGTCAAGTAAGATGGTACCAAAGACAAGAGTTAGCGATACCTTTGAAGTCTGAATATACTTTGTTGATTTCGGAACCCTGAGTTACTAATAATATCTCACATGTGTATAGCAAGTCAAACTTCTCATAATAATCATTTAGCTTTTAACATTTATTCCTCTGTGCAAATCATTATTTCCATTTGACAGGCAAAAACACTTAGACACACAGATGTCAAGTGATTTATTTATAAAGTTTAGATGGGAAATCTATAGTAGCACCCAACCTGGAACCTCCATCATCTACTCATACTATACTCTTGCTATAGGTTGTGGGGTTTTTTTTGTTTTGTTTTGTTTTTCCTATCATGATGACTGTGGTCCTTCTAGAGTTGCTTCTAGTGTTTTCGTGCTATTTACATGGCTGCCTTTGCAGATTTTTTTTTTTTTTTTTTTTGAGGAATGTCTATCTCTATGGCAGATCCAGTGGTGTTCTGGTTAATGTTTAATTAAAAAAAAAATGTCAAGTACTGATTTATAGCATTTGCCCCTTTCTATGGCATAAATACTTTCCATCATGGCCAATATAAAGCTACCAATGTAATGTCACTGAAATCACAGTTGTAAAGAAAGGCAATGTCAGCTGGCTCCAGTATGACATGGGCTGAAATATTCCTTTCTTCTTGTGCCTTGTTAGTTCAGTTCTAATATGATTCTAATTTTAATATGATTCTAATCAATGGCTTTCTATGTGTTGTAATTGTCATATGACTAGTCCCAATATTCTAATAAGCTAATATGATTCACCAGGACTGAAAACCCTGATTATCTCCTCAAGCTTTCATTTTGCCCAAGCCTCAGTACATAGAATTTAGTTATGTTTAATTTATTATAATACTGTATACCTGGCTTCAACCATACTAACTCTTCTATTTTCCCTGATTAAAAAAGAAAACCAAGATTCCATTTAGAGCTCTCCTCTAGCCTCATTACTATAGCCAACCCATTAGCAAATCCTACTAATTTCATTATCCAATTTTTTCTTTGAATATATGTTCAATTACCATTTTGCTATTTCTAAGTTTTTACCATGATGTCTTCATCAGTTTAGGCTGTTATAACAAAATACCATAGAACAAGTGGTTTAAAAAGCAGGCATTTATTTCTCACAGTTCTGGAAACTGGGAAGTCCAAAATCAAGATGCTGGAAGATTTGATTGCTGGTGAGAGCTCCCTTTCTGGCTTGCAGCTTTCTCACTGTGTCCTCCCATGAGAAAGAGAAAGATTAATTTTGAAAGAAACTCTCTTATTTCTTCCTCTTCTTATAAGGAAGTCACTAATCCCATCATGGAGGTTCCACCCTCTTGATCTCATCTAAACCTAATTATCTCCCAAAGGCCCTCCTCTAATACCATCACTTTGGGGGTTAGGGTTTCAACACAGGAATTTTGGGGACATAAATACACAGTCCATAACACATGGTGTACAGGGTTTTTCTTTGGCCTTTTCTGCTCTCCAGAACCACTGCTTACTAATCATGTCTCATACTTTACATTGTGATGCCAGTCTGGCTGTAATGACCCAACATATATTCATCCTGTTGCACTCCTTAGGGCTTATACTGCCTGGCATACACTCTGCACAGTTTTATGTCCTCTGCCTGTAGAATTACTCCTTTATTCTTTAGTATCTATCTCTGGTGGCAACTCCTCTAGAAAATCTTCCCCAAATGCCATCCTCTCATTGCTGGCCTAACTGTTATTCTGTATTCTTATGCACACTTTGCAGATTCCTGACTTTAGAATATTACAAAGAATTAGATGTTTTTATAGGTCTCCTTTCCTTAATATTTCTTGAGTTCTTGAAGACAGACACAATAGAGTATTTGCTTTTATACTTCCAAGACTAAGCACAGAATTTGGCATATGATAAACAGTGTCATTAAAAGATAAAGAGTATCTCAGCTTATGCATTAAAGTCAGAACAGTTATATTAGAGAGTTATGAGACAGAAGCAATAACCTAAGAACTGGCAATTCCAGCTCGATTTGATCATGACTGAAGCTTATTTTGCCTGCAGGTCCTGAAATATACCAGCCCATTTTCAGTATTTGTAAATTAATTTTGAAATGTAGATAAAGGAGAGGCAGCCTTAGGAAACAGGAATGAACTGCTTTAATCTGGTATTTGAGTGCCTAGCTCAGGCCCTTCAAAAAGCACTAATGAGGATATGGCACTGCAACTTAAAGTTACGGTTATATTATAGAATTTTAGGAAAGAGGGTCACTTGACATCCTCTCAAGTTCTTAGGTGTCTCAGACAAAAAACTAGACAAACTTTCCTACTCTTAAGAAGTGGTCTCACGGGGAGCCAGAAGTGGTCTCACATAAGGCTAAAATTCCTTGACTGCCATTTATAAAAAATATAATTTTAGATTAAAATACTAGTAGAAACAGAGTTGGAAGGCCATGTCCAAGGCAAACCTTGGGAAGACAAGAAGTAGCAAGCACAAAAACAACAGGAACTACCTGACCAGAACACCACCACTATGGACAATACACCTAGCACTCCTCTACCTCTGCATTTACCCAGTATGAATTCTAACCTTCTCTTAGCCTTTGTGTTACCAACCCCAGATTCAAAGTCTTGGGTAGAAACATCCAGTTTCCCATGACCTACTCATGTTTTCACATCATTTTGCTGAGAGTGGAAGAGAGATGATTACTTTTTTATAGCTTCTCTAGTAGTTGGTTGGACTCTCTTTCCCACCAATACCAAATATAATTGAGGATTCTTCCCAAATAGGAAGGAAGGATTAAAATCTGGCCAATAAAAAAATTGGCAAATGACTATTATGATCAATCTATGTGCCTGTCCATCATCTGCAGGTACTCTTCTTTCCCTACATACATAAGATTACTGCTTCCTTCTGTCCCTGTCCCTCTTATAACCAAAAACAAAACAAAACAGAACAAAACAAAAAACCATACTCAATACCTCAGATCCACAAGTTACCCTATCCAATTCTTTAATCCATGATTTGGGGGTAAAGCATACTCACCAAACTTGATTCTCTCCTGATATTTTGCAAAATATTGACTAAAGGATAAAAATATAGTGACTAAATATGACAGAAAAGTAAATAAAATTACTATGAATGAATAAATAAATGTGAGAACAACAACAAAAAAGGGCAGGGGCTACAAGGGACACTATAATCTTTGTGTCTGGCACTAGTCACAATGACACCACTAGTATTTATGATTCTTGTTTTCCACTCCCATTTAAAGACTCTTTGTTTTCAGCTAGCACCTCAGCTGATCAGGAGCACTTAACCAACGGTGTGACAAAAACTTTTATTTCTGAGAGATACAGTCTTGCCCATATTAGGTTGCTGAGTCTTCTATTGACTTAAATAAAACCTTTTTACTGAAGTATATAATACACAGAAAAATGCACATAAATGTGCACTTCAGTAGGTTTTCACAAACTAATCCCTCTATGAATCCAAACTGAGATTGAAAAATAGACTCAGAAGATCACCAGAAGTCCTAAATTTCCTTTCAGTCATTACTACCTCAAAATATGCCCACACACCTAACTAGTAACTGTAGATTAGCTTTACCAGTTATTCTTCCATTAACCTTTACTACTAGACCTTGTAGTAGACCCCCTAAGTTTCATCCATAACTACTCCCTGGCAACTCTACGTTGCAAAAACCTATTTCTGCTTGACAGTAAAAATCAATCACCCCAACTGACAAAATGCCTTCTTTTTCTCTCTCTTTGCCTAGTTGCATGCGGAATACTAGAGCATGTTGGCAAGAGTGAGATATTATACTTGCCAGGTGCAAGTTAACTGCTTCTGTTTCCTATTTATCAGACTAATGACCAAGCGTCTGTCACCAGATGCTAGGGGCAATGCAGTTTTACTCTAATAAGAAATCTGCTTTTGCTATTGGTGTTTATCATGTAATCCACTGTTATTCTTCAATGTCACATGTATCTTTTGTATTTGGTCACATAAAGATGCAATGAGAATGTGTGGGAATTATCTCCCCTACATCTTAGAAGTCTTAACAGTTGCATTCACCTCTGAGACTTCTCCAGGTACCTGAGAATTTACGATTTCAGTAGGAATGGAGTTCCAGTGGTTCATGTTTTGCCATTTCTACAATCCCTCCTCCAGGAAGTTGAAGATTCAGTTTAGTAAAACTACTAATTGTTGTGAATAGGAATTAGTGTTCTCAGGGCCAAGATGCTAAAAGCCCTGACATTTTTGATGATTTAATTTTTTCTTGTATCCTTTCAGCCTAGGCATCCTGTTAAAGGGTAGAAAAAAAGGGATAATAAAAATTTTGGTGATGTTACATTGTCTTTTCTTAAAAGTATATGGACTCCTCTTCCTTCAAGGAACTCTGGAATTGTGAACTAATTCAGGCTTGAGAAATAAGTTATAAGCCCCCAAAATCAAAAAAGGACTTTAGTGGGCTGTTCATTGTTTTTTTTTTTTTCCCCCAGTAACCCTCATAATCATATAATAGTCTCTACATACACCTGCTTATTGGACAATTCTGATCATTACCCTCACTCTCTATAATAGCCAGGATACTCTAGAAAAACAGACCAATAGGATCTATGTCTATCCATGTACCTATCTATCTATCTATCTACAGAGAGATTTATTATAGGAATTAACTCACATTATTATGGAAGCCAAGAAGTCCCACAGTCTGCCATCTACATGCTAGAGAAGAAGGAAAGCTGATGGTGCAATTTAGTCTGAATCCAAAAGAGTGACGACCAAGGTAGCTAACAGTGTTAAGTACCACTCTGATTCCAAAGGCCTGAGAATTGGGAGGCCAAAAGCATGAGTCAGGCTCTCAATCTGAAAGCTCAAGGACCAGGGATGCCAATTTCTGAGAGCAGGAGAAGATGGAGGTCTCATCTGAAATAAAGAGAGTCAACTTGCCCCTTGCCTTTTGTTCTATTCAGGCTCTCAACCGATTGGTTGATACTAACTTGCACTGGTGAAAGCTATCTTCTTCCAGAATATCAATAGCTAATCTCTTCCAGAAACACCCTCACAGATACACATGAAAATATTTTACCAGTGATCTGTACATCGTTTAGCACAGTCAAGGTAACACACAAAATAAACCATCACAAATATTGTTTTATAGTATTTTATACTATTTGATTAGGCAGCTGAGGAATTTGATCTCTTTTTTTTCTTCTAGCTATTTTCACTCAGAAGCAGCAATTACCTTCTGCAGTAATTGAATTCCTCATGTCCCTTATACTGTTCAAGGGACCAGCATCCAGAGCCTTGTCCTCAATGGACCTGTGATTCCATATGAATACAACTGATATTTCTGACACTCCTTTTCACACTACATATCTTGAGTTGCCAGATTCTCATTTTGAAAAAATTAATGGAATATTCACTCCCTTTTATCCCAGCTAGGCAAGAAGGCAAGTCTGAGGCTTTCTACATTTTCTTTACACGTCTGATGTCTATATGCCTTTCTCAGTACTGATTTCTGTATTTGTTAGGTTTCTTGGTTACAAGTGACAGAAACAAATCTGCTTATCTTAGGGGTTTGGGCGAGGATGAGTAAAAGAGAAATACATTAAATCAAGTGGAAGGATAATAAGGGATCACAGAACTGAACAAAAGTTGAAAACTAGATGTGGATGAGGCTCAGAATCTAAAGTGATAGTTCTAGAAGGCTAAGAATAAAAAAGACAGCAACCTTATTTCAAATATAAAGAATCTGGCCAAAATGCTTCCATCTTTTCAGCACACCACTTTCAGACACAACACACTATCAATACCACTATTACTTTAAATGAACACTAAATATCTTTCAACTTTGTATTATTTATTCTGTATTCAAAGCCCTCTATAAGAGCATCAAAGGGGTAAGACTGAATCATGTATTCATATTCTACCCGAGAAGGTCAAGGACAGAACAATCCTTTTCTTTTCGCTTCTGTAGAAGGAAATGAGACAATGTGGCCCAAATGGAAACACACAATGGCATATTCTACAACAATAAGAAGTAGAGATGTATGACAGACAACCAAATATTACAAAGGCCCCCACAGAAAATAAAGAGATAAAGACAGTATCTGGTACACAATAGGGGCTCATAGTTGCTATTTTTGAACTGTTGGTGTGCAGAAAATAGGCCACAAAGATTAACTATGCTCAGAAGGGGAACAACCCATTTTTAAAAATAAGTTGCAGGTAACTCTACTTTTCAAGATCTCCCACCAGTGTCTATTTCTCACTATGGCACTTGAAAAAAGTTGATAAACACTGAGGCTCTCCAAGCCACTGGGATTTAAATGCATTCTAGAAGTTTCATCATTATACATTTAGAATTTACTAATGAGACTAAAAGAGGAAAAGGTGGAGGACTTTGTTTTTTCCTTCTGTCTTAGTCATAATAAAATACCATAGACTGGGTGACTTAAACAACAGAAATTTATTCTCTCAGTTCTGGGGGCTGGAAAGTCTAAGATCATGGTGCTGACCAATTCAATTCCTGGCAAAAGCTCTATTCCTGGCTGGCAGATGGCTGCCCTCTCGCTATAACCTCACGTGGTGAAAAGAGAGTGTGCTCTCTGGTGTCTCTTATTAAGGACACTAATCCTGTTGATGATTTCATTTAACCATAATCACCACCTTACTCCAAATACAGTCACACTGTGGGTTAAGGCTTCAAAACATGAATTCTGCAGGGACAAAATTCAGACCATAGCATCTTCCCTTTACATTCCAGATATGAATGCACTTCTCCCTATTCATCCTAAGCACAACCAAAAAGTCTAGAAATTATACACAAAACAAATTAAGAAGACTCTGAAATGTAGAATGAAGGCAGACTGGCTAGGACTTCGGGACCCAAGGAAGGATATGATGGTGAGTTCCCTGAGTTTTTTTTGTTCCTTTAAACATCTCAGATGTTTGAATTATCTGATAAAGATTTTAAAGCAGCCATTATATATAGCTCTTCAATGATCAAATATGAACATGCTAAAACAAAGAAAGGAAGTCCTAGCAAAGAAATAGAATATATAAAGAACTAAAAGAAAATTTAAAACTGAAAAATACAATAACTAAAATTAAAAGAAATAACAACACAAAACCCAAAATCACTAAGCAGCTCAATAACATAATGAAGAGTATAGTAAAAATAATCAGTGAACTTGTAGATAGAACAATAGAAATCTTAACAGAAAATAGACTAAATGAAAAATAAAAACCCTGAGGGAAGGCTTGAGACTATAATAAATGAATTACATTCATATTAATAGACTTCCAAAAGAAAAGGAGGCACTTAAAAAGAGTATTTGAAGAAATGATAGCTGAAAATTTCCTAAATGTGTTAAAAGACATGCCTACAGATTCAAAAAGCTGGATGAACTCCTAATAGGACAAACTCAAAGAAATTCATGTCAACATACATTATGATCAAACTTCTGGAAACTAAAGACTAAGAAAAAATCTTGAAAGCAACAAGAGATAAGTGACACTTTGCATATAAAGAAAACACAACTCAAATCACAGCTAATTTCTTGTCAGAAATCATTCAAACCATAAGGAAGTAACAATATTTTTCAAATGTTAAAAGAAAAGAAATGCCAACCCCAACTTCAGTATCTGGCAAAATTATCATTTAGTAATGAAGGGGGAAATAAATTCATTCTTAGGTGAATACAAATGAAAAGTTTGTGTATCCTGTAGACCTACCCTGCAAGAATCTATATAAGAATCTCTTGAACAACAACAATAAAGTATACAAAAAGGAATCTTGCAGTATCAAGAAGGAAAAAACAAAATGGAAAAAACAAAATTACAGGCAAACACAAAAGACTCATTTTCTTCTTGAGATTTCTAAACTATATTCAATGTCTGAAGTAAAAAGGATAATGTGGTCTCACATATGTAGAGAAATTTTTACTTTTATGACAGTTACATTATAAATGGAGGAACAATTGACTTGATAAGTTGTGTATGTGCGATATACCTACAGCAACCACTATAAACAAGATATACAAAAAGATACATTTGAAACGCTATAGACAAATCAAAATAGAATTTAAAGAAATGTTTAGGTAGAGTACAGGAAGTCAGGGAAAATAAAAATGAGTTAAAAATATGAAACATCGGGCGCCTGGGTGGCTCAGTTGGTTAAGCGACTGCCTTCGGCTCAGGTCATGATCCCAGAGTCCCGGGATCGAGTCCCGCATCGGGCTCCCTGCTCAGCGGGGAGCCTGCTTCTCCCTCTGACCCTCCCCCCTCTCATGCTCTCTATCTTATTCTCTCTCTCAAATAAACAAAATATTTAAAAAATATATGAAACATCATAAAACACAAAGCAAAATGGCATGCTTAAACCTTAACATCAATAATTATATTATATATAAATGGTCAATACAAAAAATAACATATGGCAATCCTAAATGTGTGTGCACCAAATAACATTACTATGTATTATGTGAAGCAGAAACCGAGACAACTGAAAACAGAAATAGAGAAGTCCACAAACATATTATGAAAATTTAAACATCTCTCTCTTAACAATTGGTAGAACAACTAGCCAAGAAGATCAACAAGGATATATAATAACTCAACAATACAATCTATCAACAGGACCTACTCTACAACTACAGTACACTTCATCCAACCACTACACAACACACATTTTTTTCAAGTACCACAAAACATTTAACAATACAGACCATATCCAGGGCCATGAACAAGTCCCAACTAAAATAACTGAAATTATACACAGTATGTTCATTTACCCCAGTGAAATCAGTATTAGAAAAACAAATCAATAACAGAAAGATAAAAGGAATATCTCATAAATTAAAAAATAGCAAAGTCTCAAATCAATAATCAATGCCCCACCTTAAGAATGTATAAAAAAGGGAAAAAAAAAAAAAACCCAAAGTAAGCAGAAGGAAGAAAGATAAGAGGAGCAATCAGTGAAATCAACAAAAGAAAATCAATAAAACAAAAGGTGGCTTAAGAAAAAATAAAATTAACAAACCACTAGGAAGACTGACAAAGGAAAAAAATACAAATAACTAATACCAGGAATGAAACAGGGACATTATTGTAGACACTATAGATATCAAAAAGATAATAAGGGGAACTTCAAACAACTGTACATACATAAATTTTACTATTTAGATGAAAATGATCAAATCTTTAGACTGCAACTCACACAATTTGAAATAGATAATGTGAATAGCCCAAAAACTATTAAAGAAATTAAATTAGATAGATAGATAGATAGATAGATAGATAGATAGATAGATAGATAGATGTGCTTACAAGAATGGGAGGAAAAAAGATCTACCATACAAAGCCAGTGATAGTGTAAAATGGTACAGTTTTTCTGGAAAATAACTTCTCAGTTTCTTTAAAAAAAAAAACCAAACAACAACAACCACAAAAAACAGCAACTAAGCATTCTTAACATTCAAACCAGAAATAATACTCCTTTAACATTTATCACAGAGAAATGAAAACTTAATGTCTACAAGAAATCTTGTATTAGCATGTTCATGGCAGCTTTGTTCCAAATATCGCCAAACTAGAAACACTCAAAATGTCCTTCAATAGATGAATGGCTAAACAAACTGTAGTACATCCATACCACGGATACTATTAGGCAATAAAAATGAGTAAACTACATATTTAACAGCTTGGATGGACCTAAAGGTATTATGCTGAGTAAAAATAATGCCAATCTCGAAAATCCATATATTGTGATTTCATTTATGTATTGTTCTTAAAATAACAAAATTATGGAAATATTAGTAGTTACCAGAGATTAGGAATGATTGGGGAGAAGAGAGTAGGTCTGACTGTGAAGTGCTAGTATGAAAAAAAAAAACCAAACATTTTTTGTGAGGATGGAGTAGTTCTTTGATTGCAGTGGTGGCATAATCTACACACGTAACAAAATGATTTAAACTCTAGGCTGTCTTAGGTGTGTTCTAATGTAGATATCAGTATTCACAGTATAGCTTGAGAGAAACTATTTCTTAAAAGATGAGAACACAGTTGCAAGCACAGGCTGTTAATAGATACCTGTGTTCCATGCACATGTGTTTGTGTAAAAACTGGCAAATTTTTGGCAGTTTCTTATAAAACTAAGCATAGTCTTGATATAAAATACACACATACACACATATTTCCCTCATATAAATTAAGCATACTCTTACCATATAATTCACCAATTGTGTCTCTACGTATTTATCCAACTGAGTTGAAAATGTATATCCACATATAAACTTACACATAAATTTTCAAAACTTGGAAGCAAATAACATGTCTGTTTTGGGCTCCACTGTTCTCCCCAAATTTATATGTTGAAGCCCTAACCCTCAGTACCTCAGAATGTGACTATATTTGGAGATAGAACATTAAAAGAGGTGATAAATTTAAAAGACGTCATTAGAAGGGGTCCTAATCCAATCTGAGTGGTGTCCTTATAAAAAAGAGAAAATTTGGATACACAAAGAGACAACAAGGAATGTGTACGCACAGAGAAAGACAATGTGACAACATAGTGAGAAGATGGTCATCTGCAAGCCAAGGAGAAAGGCCAGAGAAGAAACCAAACCTTCCAACAACTTGATCTTATATTTCTAGCCTCCAGAACTAGAAGAAAATAAATTTCTGTTGCTTGAGGCATCCAGCCCGTGGTATTTTGTTACGGAAACCCTAACGAACTGTCTTTGAGGATGAATAAACCATAGTACATTCATACAGTGAAGTATGAATTAGTGCTAAAAAGAAATGAGCTATCAAGCCATGAAAAGACATGGAAGAACATTAAATAAATATTGCTAAGTGAAAGAAGTCAATCTGAAAGTACTACATACTGTATGATTCCACTTATATGACATTCTCAGTGAGGCAACACAAAAGACAGTAAAAAGATCAGAGATTGTCGGGGGTTCAGAGGGAGGAAGAGAGATATTAATAAATGGAGCACAGGGTTTATTTTAGGGCAATGAAACTATTCTGTATGTTGCTATAATGGCTGATATGTGTCATTACATATGTCAACCTACAGAATGTACAACCCAAAGAATGAATCCTAATGTGAACTATGGACATTAGTTAATAATATTAATACTGGCTCATTAATTGTGACAAATGTACCATTCTAATGCAAGATGCTAATAATAAGGGTAATGGGGAAAGGCAGGGAAGGGGTGTTTATGGCAACTCTTTGTATTTTCTGCTCAACCTTACATAAACTTAAAATTGCTCAAAAAATATTCGTTTAAAAAATGAACTTAAACTATCCTCTGCAAAATGCATTTACTAACACCACATTTATTTTATGTTGAATGAGTAAGAATGTACAGCTAAATGATTTTTTCTATGAAGAATAAATATAAGATTATATAATATTCTGCTTTAAAATTCATACCTTCAAGAATTTAAACTAATTAATTGAATAAGTTCCTACAATAATTTTGAAGATATTGGCCTTTTCAAAGATACTTATTTTTGTTCCGTTCTTTGCATTCATTTCCTTCCTTCCTTCCTTCCTTCTCCTTCCTTTTTTTAAGAACAGAAAAGAACATTTATCTCTCTCCAAGAACTTGTCACCACTCTTTTTCTAAGAATTTATTTATTTATTTACTTATTTTGAGAGAGAGCGAGCATGAACAAATGGGGGAGGGCCAGAAGGGGAGAGAGAGGGAGAGAAGCTCAAGCAGACTCTGTGCTGAGTGTGGAGCCTGAAGTGGGGCTTAATTTCATGACTCTGAGATCATGACCTAAGCAAAAACCAAGAGTGAGAAGCTTAACCAACTGAGCCATGCAGGTGCCCCATTGTCACCACTTTTTTTATTATTTTTTTTTAATTAATTTTATTATGTTAGTCACCATAGGTTACATCATTAGTTTTTGATGTAGCATTCCATGACGCATTGTTTGCATGTAACACCCAGTGCTCCGTGCAATACGCCATTGTCACCACTTTTAACACAAATTCCCCTCCTTGGTCAAGCTGTCAGGTTCTGCTTTTGATGCTTAGTTTCTTTCCAGCTCTTTTCCACTGAACTTCATGAAACATTCTCCTTTCTTTTAAGAAAAAATTTTCCCCCTCCTCTATCCTCCTCCACTTTCTTTCCCCTTTTCCCTCTTTCATCCTTCATCCCTTTTCTCATCTCTTCTCATCTTGTTCTCAACAAGAACAATAATATTCCTTTACTAGGATATGATTTTCATTTAATAAACAGGGTAAGAGTTAAAGTAAAAATTCCTTGCAGGAAAGAATTCTGTTAATGACTGTCTCTCTGATGGTTATCAGAGTATCTCCAGACAAGAGGAGAAAAATAAGTCTTTAAAAAAATCTTAGGAGGAGAGCCCTAGAGATAAAATATGCTCTGTTCACAATTTTACCCACAATTAGCACCATTCAAATATACAAATTCAACACACAGATCCCAAAACCCACATAAACATGAATGAGCAATGTGTATACACAAAATCACCTTTTATTCTATGAGACTATATTACAGTCTATATATTACAGTATATATAAGAATTTTTAAGATGCTGTATCCCATATGACATTTTAGAAATCTATTTACTATTTAGTTATGTAGAAAGTTTGATATGTGAAAGCATTTTTTCTTGGGTCATAACTGAAATTTAATAAATCAGTTAACATTGGTGCAAGTATCCCAAATGGGAATTTTCAGCTTCATTTAATTAGCAAGTGAAGAGTATACAGATTATTCATTTCTGACTGAAAAATCTGGCAGAAAATATATGTATTAGAAGCAGTCTGGGCGCCTGGGTGGCTCAGTTGGTTAGGCGACTGCCTTCGGCTCAGGTCATGATCCTGGAGTCCCTGGATCGAGTCCCGCATCGGGCTCCCTGCTTGGCAGGGAGTCTGCTTTGCCCTCTGACCCTACCCCCTCTCATGTGTTCTCTCTCATTCTCTCTCTCTCAAATAAATAAATAAAATAAAACAAAATAAAATAAAATAAAATAAAAAGAAGCAGTCTATGAGTTACGTTATAGTGATACAGTGACTCTGCCTTTATTGAATTTTATGATAAATGGGAGTCATTCTTAAAATGTGTGACCACAATGTGATTATGTAATTATTGGTAGAAATTCAGAAGACTATTAAGTGTAATAGATTACTCTAGTATATTCTTGAATAGTGTTTCCAGTGGTGGTCATAGATTGTTCAATCCAGACATATCTCTCCAATTCTTGTTTGTCAACAATGCTCACTCTTGCCAAATAGGAGGACAAAGCCATAGAAGAGATGATGCTAATGCCCTAAAGCTGAGAATTAAAAAATATATGATCATTAGTACTGAGATCCCTCCTACAGCACTAAAAGGTTTAGTGAATCGATTGTAGTGTTCACATGTGAGGGTACATTAAGATATCTGGAATTTAGTCACCTAAAATAGATGTAGCTATATATGCATTAGTTGGGGGTGGGAAAGAGAGGGAGTAGAGATAGCCAATGCCTTACTGAACTCTAAAATAAAATTCCAGGGACAATCATTCTGAACAAAAGAAGAAAAAGTGCTCAGAAAAGTGAAAACATCCTAGTCTAGCATCAGAATCTGTGGAGGAAGTTACAGAAGAATGGCAGAATACCTGACCAACTGAAGGAGAGTAAGAACTCTACATCAAAACACAAAAAGCCTGATGCATCTTTGCATAATTCCTAAAGGACGGCAGGTATGACTCATTTTATCAATACTGCTGATGCCTTTTCCCCCAAAATAATTTGCTAGTGCATGAACTACTCTATCTTATCCTGCTTACTGATCCTTTTTCTGTAAACCAAATCTTAAGTTCTCCAACAGTTCAAGAATGGCTTCCCCACTGATTTTGTCCATATAGAATTTGGTTTGGACACATGATGTTTCGGGATTGACTAAAAAAAAAAACTATATCACCTTTCCTTCCAAAACTGTTTTCCTTCTAATAAGAATAGGTAAACTGTAAAATCTGCATATCATCTAGTTCTATAGCTCCCTTAATTTGTGAGCTATGTGATCAAACTGCATTCATTTAACCTAGCCAATATTTCTGTTTTAAATTTAGGGCTTTCGGGCGCCTGGGTGGCTCAGTTGGTTGGGCGACTGCCTTCGGCTCAGGTCATGATCCTGGAGTCCCCGGATCGAGTCCCGCATCGGGCTCCCTGCTCGGCAGGGAGTCTGCTTCTCCCTCTGACCCTCCTCCCTCTCGTGCTCTCTGTCTCTCATTCTCTCGGTCTCAAATAAATAAATAAATAAATCTTAAAAAAAAAAATTTAGGGCTTTCTTGGGGCACCTGGGTGGCTCAGTCAGTTAAGTGTCTGCCTTTGGCTCACATCATGATCTCAGGGTTCTTGGATCAAGCCCCACATCAGGATCTCTGTTCAGCAGGGAGTCTGCTTCTCCCTCTCCCTCTACCTGGCCCCTCAACTTATGCTCTCTCTCAAATAAATAAATAAAATCTTTTTAAAAAATTTAGGGTTTTCTTCCCATCTTTCAGTAAAAATGAATAAATGAATGAATATAAAAATAAATCAATTTCAATTTCATTTAGACTGAAGTAATATATTTATGGCTTAATTTTTTTGGCATCATTTATTTTCATGATATTTTGTTATGAGGTATGGGAGAGGAACAATTTTTCTTGTATATTTCACTGAAGAAAAAAATGTAACATTCATTGTTTGCTCCACAGAAGATAATATTTGGAAATTATTATTAAGAAACTGAATTTCTCTCTAAAATGATTTTAATTACACTTTAAGAAACTTTAACTTTAGTGCCTTTCTGCTAGTGACGAAAACTGTTTATTGAGGTCTTAAAGTTACCTCTTTTTTTTTTTCCCTTTAATATTAAGGCTTTTTCATAGTGTACAGAACTCTAATTTGGTTATTTCTTTGGGCACTTTAAAGATAACATTCCATTGTCTTCTGACTTCAATGGCTTCTTTTAAGTCTAATTGTTGTTTTATTTCAGGATGATAAACTATTTTAAATTTTCCTCTAGCTGCTTTTAATATATTTTTTGCCTTAAGAAATTTTTTAGGAAGCTTTATTATGAATGTGGTTTTTCTTTTATTTATTATGCTTAGAAATTTTCAACCATTGTCTCTTTAAAGTTTGTTTTAGCCTCATTTTTTCTTCATTCTTTCTGAAATTCTAAACATCTTTTAACTGTATCATCTATTTTCCCTTATCCTCCGTATTTCTTTCCTTTAGTCTCTTCATACTTCTTACTGTTTTTTTTCTGATATTTCAATTTACTAAGTCTCTCAGTATAATTAGTTTGTAACTTTGGTTTTTGTTTTTCAGTTAGGTAATTGTTATTTAGTTCTTTTTATAAAATTTTCTAATTTTCTACCAAATTTCTTCCTGTCTTTCATGTAACTAAACATATGAGACATGCATCTGATAACTACAATTTCTAGATCCCTCAAAGATTTATATGCCTGTTGCTCTTGATTTTAAATCCTGTTTCTTATTTCTTCATGAGTATGGTTATTTTCTTGTATGGTAGGTAGTGTATCTAAAAATAATGTATAAAATAAAAATATAGAAATAAAATATCATGATGTCACCTTACTCCAGAAAAGATGTTTGTTTGTTTTAGGAAAAAAGACAGGGGCACCTTAATATAATTTCAGGGATGGGAAGATGATTCACAGCTGATATTCAATCCTCTCAATGGCTGTGTACTCCAGTCTACAATTTTTGGTAGGTTGAGCCTTTTAAGGACACAGAATGTGGTATTTTTTCCCAAACCCCGTCCTTGGAAGGCCATGTTTTGTCACACTCACTCTCAGATTTTACTAAAAGCTCTGAGGAACATCTTAGCCTTTACCCAAATCTTCAAGATTTAGTAGGATGCATCTAGTCAAAAAGTAATCCCAAATGCCAGACTATCTTCTCTGTATCTCCTTCTTCTGGATGTTGACCTCTACTTGTCATTTTATTATCTTTATTTGATATGTTCAATTATATATATTTGGTATTTTGGGTAGGTTTTCTACTAATATCAATGGGAGTTTTGGGTTTAATAACCTCAATTTTTATTACCAGAGGTATGCAATCTGAATATTCTATATTACTTTCCATGATTTATTTTTATGTTTGTAACCAATGCTAAATTGATTTTATTTTAATGGCTCTACTAATATCCAGCATAGTAAAACTTCCATTGGAATTCTTATTTTCAATATACATATTTTAGTTACTACTTGGCATTTTTTTTTTCATATAAATCAGGACAATTTAATCCAATCTTTAAAACCTGTTAATATTCAAAGTGTAAGTGCAATAATATAAAAAAAAAATGAAGTAAATGGTACAAATATTAGTATAAATATTTTTCATATATTTTGCTTTGAGTTTAGGCTAATATGATTGGCTATAATATAAATGCACACAAATTGATACTTTATGGTATTCTAGTGCAAAAACATCCACCTAGAAATAAAAAATCCCACCCCCCCCTAAAATCTAATTAGAATTAACTAGGAAAGTTGAAAAATCATAAGAACATATTAAGAGTGAAACATACAGGACCCAAGTGAAGAAAACTAAGGCCTTACTGAAAGACATAAAATTATCTAAAAATATAAAATTAATTTTAAAAAAGTAACATATTTTTTTTAAGATTTATTTATTTATTTGACAGAGAGAGAGACAGCGAGAGAGGGAACACAAGCAGGGAGTGGGAGAAGGAGAAGTAGGCTACCCGCTGAGTAGGGGCACATGGAGCTCGGTCCCAGGACCCTGGGATCACGACCTGAGCTGAAGGCAGGCATCCCCAAAAAAGTAACATATTCTTGAATGATCTCTGTTAATGGTGAGAATATTAACCCTTCATCCATCATAATGGTTCCAAATATGTTTAGGTTGTTTGATTCTTTTACTCAATTTACCACTTTGTATCTTTGTATCATACAGCATTTTTTTAGCTCAAAATTTTGATATCATCTACTCAGTCTCATTTTGAATTATGATGCCATTTATTTGTTCCAGTCCATTGATCAACTTTCAGAAACTCTTACAATATTGTTCAACCAAAGGCCTTTGGCACATGCTATTTCTCTGCCTTGATTGTTTTTTTCATTCTCATTTTAACTAATTAATTGCTACCTACCCTTCAGATATCATCTTGTTTTTCACTATTTGATAGAAATGTGTCCTCTAGGAAAGAGGGAGAGCTAGAGTGAACAAAAATAGAAAGATCAAGTTAAAGTTAATTCAAGATAGAGGTGACAGACATACAAAGTGAATGGGCCATGGATTCCTAAAGTAGCACAGAATAAGCGATGTTAGAGTATGTGTTATGTATGTGAGTAGTTACCCTTTAGTTTTTTTATCTAAGTAAGTAAATAGGCTGAAATAAAATTTACAAAGGATATTGGTGACTTGATTTCAAGAAAGCTAGAAGAGTTTACCTAGCTGAAGGGTAGCTAAACATGCCACCCCAAAATATGCCTGTAGGAGTTCAGGACATGCTACCCTGAAATATGCACCATTAGCATATTGATTATTTTGAGCGTAAAGCACTTGAGAAACAGCAAATGCAAGGAGAGCCTTTCCCTGAACTTCCTTTTATCTGCCTAAAGACAGGTCTGTCAACAGGAGCTCAATGATCATGAATCCCCTCCCTGGGAGTTTCATCAACCAGGGAAGGATGACTCTTATCACAGGAAAGGAGACTAGAAGTTGATGTCACACCCAGAGGAACTTTGTCACAAACTATGATACCTTCCATCTATTCTTCTAAGGGCCCATTCATCTTCCCTAATAATCACTTACCCCGCTAAGATACCTATATCCTTCCTCCTCTTTCCCTATTAAGATGGTATTTAATCCTGAATTCTATGCCACCTCAGGGAATTACTCATTTTTCCCTTAGGGTCTCCAATATACCTGAGGCATAAATGTTAGTAAACTTCTGTTTTTCTTCTGTTAATTGGACTTTTATTACTGGCATCTCAACTAAGAACTCAGAAGAATAAAGGGAAAATTATTTTTCCTCCTCTATGCCATCCCATTAATCTGTGGAATTTTAAGGGCAGCCAAAGCCACAGGAAATAATAATAGCTAGTATTTATTGAGACCACTGCCTACATATAAAATTCAATCTTTACAACAGTCCTATTAATTTTGAACTATTATCACTATAATGCAAGCAAAAAACTAAAAGTAGAATGGATAGTCCAAATACATGTGGCTAGTAAGTAGCAAAGGTGAAGGTCAAATCCAGGTCATTTTGTATTATGTTGTCCCTCACTCTGATTTAATCTTTCCATGCCAGACTCTTCTCCCTTTGCTGATCTTTGGTACATGTGACATCAGACACTTCAATTATCAATGTTCTTAAATATAAAGTATATATAGCCAATTAAATTTTGTAAGTTCCTAGAAACTTTTTCAGGGTCAAATTTTTGAAGGATCCAGAAACAGAAGATCCAACCTATATTTTCATAGCACTTAAAAGTCTTAGACATTCAGGGCGCCTGGGTTGCTCAGTTGGTTAAGCATCTGCCTTCAGCCCAGGTCATGATCCCAGGGTCCTGGGATCGAGCCCTGCATCATTGGCTCTCTGCTCAGTGGGGAGTCTGCTTCTCCTTCTCCCTCTGCCTGCCGCTCTGCCTACTTGTGCTGTCACAAAAATAAATAAAATCTTAAAAAAAAAAAAAAGCTTAGACATTCTACAAAGCTTATATAAAAGTGATATAAAATATTAATTTCATTAAGATATATAATAAAGCATCTAATTAGTTGCAAAAATGTTTTCTATTAAATGTAGTTAGGAAAACAGAATACAAATAGCAGATATTTATAAATATTTGTACTATTTATATATATAAACAAAACCCTTAAACAATACCATTAGATGGTCACCAATATTATTTTATAGCTGAGAAAACTAAGACATGGAGAGCTAAGGTAAGCTTCCCATGAGTCACAGAGCTAGTATACAGTAGAGCTGAATTTTACTCATGGCAGTCTAACTTTAGAATCTGCTCTTAACACCACAATCTTCCTGTCAGCCTGGGGAGACCAAAGCATGTGGAAGCAGAGTTAGCAAACTGGAATTCCTCTCTTTCCCCACCATCACCTCTCAGTGCCCAGCCCAAATCACAGCTGTGTGTTTTTGTTCATTTAAAATTTCACTTCAATAGAGAAATGGTTAATAATACAGGCTCCAGAGTCAGACTTATCAAAAATCAAATCCTTGCTTAATCCCTTGAAACTTTTTGAGACCATGTGTGATACTTAGCTTTTGCGTGCCTCAGTTTTCACATCTGGAAAATGGGGATTAAAAATAGGGGAAATAGAGGGACGCCTGGGTGGCTCAGTCGGTTAAGCGTCTGCCTTCGGCTCAGGTCATGATCCCGGGGTCCTGGGATCGAGTCCCGCATCGGGCTCCCTGCTTCGCGGGGAGCCTGCTTCTCCCTCTGCCTCTGTCTCTCTCTCTGTCTCTCATGAATAAATAAATAAAATCTTTAAAAAAAAAAAAAAATAGGGGAAATAGAGGATTAAAACAATACCTCTCTCTGGACTGATTTCAAGCTTAAGTAAGAGAAAAGTCTCTGAGCATAGAGTATGTTTTTAATTTCTCTTACCAGTTATTTTTATGACCCTCTAGACACATGGTTTACACAAAATAAGTGTGTAGAATGAAGGCAAGTTTACATGGAGGAGAAGGAATTGGCATCCTTGAATAAGGGGAAGGTCTTAGGTTTGTATATGAATCAGCTAGTTCTGATTTCATTTAATTCCTGCTGCAAAATGGATTGATGATCATCACTTGGTTTTCACAAGAAGGAAAAACATAAAAGGATCTTTCCTTAAAACAAAAACAAAACAAAATAAAAAAACAAAAAAACCCTTCTCAATTTACAAAGATCCCCTTCCTCAACCTGCATTGCACTTAAATGGCCCAGAAAAATAACTATTATCCCACCAGCACTCACCATGTTATTTGCCTTTTCCCACTTTATTGATTTACCTTTAATGCATAATTATCCAGTGTGTTTAACATTACTAATTCAGGCCCAGCTTAACTTCCCACTGAATGAAGACTCTTGCATTATTCTCTTTTCCCACAAGCTATTTCTCTCCTCCCTCTTCTGATTTCCTTAGCATTGGTTATGCTAAATTAGAACTTGGGAGACCATCATTTGTTAATGTAAATGAACTGTTCCTGCTCACATTTCTCAGGCATCCAGCGCCCATTTTTTTATTATGGCCACTCTGCCAAGTGTCAGGGTGTTTTATGCGTTAATGACAAAACCATCATTCTCCATTTGCCAACTGAAATGGGACACTGAAGGATGCCAGGACCTGATGAATTATGACTGAGAAAGACACCAAGGCATCTGCATAAGGATGGTGAGACAGGCTAAAATGAGATAAAATGACAATAACAACAGCAAGTCAAAACAAAACGCAACACATAAGGGCTAGGGATCCAGAAGCACAGGGAAAATGCCCATTGAGTGATGTTCCTCAGCTGGCCTCTGACAACAAAGAATTTACTAGCTAGAAGAGAACATTAAAAACTCACTAAACTTGGGATGCCTGGGTGGCTCAGTCTGTTAAGCGCCTGCCTTAGGCTCAGGTCATAATCCCAGGGTCCTGGGATTGAGTCCCACATCAGGCTTCCTTGCTCAGCAGGGAACATGCTTCTCCTTCTGCCTGCCGCTCCCTGCCCCCCTCACTGTGCACGCTCTCTCTCTCTCTCACACCCTCTCTCTCTCTTTCTCTGACAAATAAATAAATAAAATCTTAAAAAAAAAAAAAAAACTCACTAAACTCTGAAAGCAGGAGAAAGGTCAAATCACTCAAATATCTCATGCCAGCCCTCTTTTTGCCAATTTGATCACTTCTTCCTATTTAGGGAAAACATCAAACTAGTAATATGAGGTATCTGAATCTACCAAGACTATAAGCTTCTGTCATGGGCTTCAACCCTGATTATGTTTGATTATTTCAAAAGGAATTTTCATTTTAATTGGGGTATAACCAAGACTCTGCCAAACTGAAAGGAATGGAATGGTAATGATGGGGATTTCGTCTGTTGTTCATGTAGGTTCAGGTTATGTAACACAAGAAAAAAACGGGAGGGGGATGCTGTTTTAAAGGACATTTAGAATACGGCAAGGCTGCTGACAATTTTTCACTTCAAAATAAATAAATACCTGTCCACATAATCTTCACATTTTTGTTTTTGGTTTGTGTGTGTGTGTGTGTGTGTGTGTGTGTGTGTGTGTGTAGCAATGACATGGAAGAATTAAAATGAATGTTCTACATGTCCATAATGCAAAGCAGAAATTCTTTGGGACAGATTTTTTTTTTTCAATTCTGCCTATATTGAAAACTTTCATAGTCTATGAAACGATGTTATACACATTTACCTAACAATTACTCTTCACATATGAATAATCAGAATTGTTATCTTTAAACATGAAAAATCTGAAAGAAAAGTGAATAGCAAGCAAATAACTGCTTCTAATATATATAGTCTCTGAGGCCAGCTTGAACAACAGGTTTATAGAGCCTATGCCTATGTTCTATCCGTGATTCTCCGTGACAATCAAGACTTTTAGACAGCCTAACACAAAACAGAAGCACAAGAGAGAGCAAAAAGTATGAAAAGGAATGTCCTGTTTCCACCAAAGATGACGAACAATGGGAAACAGTAATGAGCTGGGGCAATAAACTGAGAATAAACAGCAGAGAAACTCAAAGCAGTGCTGTGCTCAGGCCTACTGCTTGCTGACTTACCACACTGGCATGGACCCATGAAGCCAGGAGCAGCAAGGCACAAGGGGCTTTTGTGAATACCCTACTTGGTCAAAGGCTAGAGTCTGGGGACAGACAATGCAGACCATGTCTCAGTGGAACCTCTAAGAAAACTATGGAAACAAAGATGATCTAAATAAGAACAAACAGGGGCTATTTATTCAGAGCTTGTTATAACAAAGATGTCAGCTACCATCAATTGCATGTGGTGGAGCTATTCAAAGGTATGCAGGGGAGTGAGAAAACTTTATGGTAAAAACAAGGGAAGGATTCAGGAATGCTCTAATTAGACATTGTTGGTATTGGGAAGCTGGAGATACAGTATCCTGTGTGATATTTGGGAGGAGATTAATTGACTTTCTCTGGATGGCCCTGAGTTGAGATCTAGGGCAGATAATAGGAAGACTGGCAGTTGTTGACTGGTAATGTCCTGACCATTCTGGGCCAATTTTTGGAGAGGCTGTGGTGTAGTTTTTCAGCAGAATGCTGCAGATGTTGAAGGTCAGGGTTTTATTTTCACATATGGGCTGGCCATTTGAATATTCAGTCTCAGAATTGTCAGGTAATTCCCATATTAAAGTGATGAACAATACTGAACTTTATCTAAGCCCTGTGAATCTGGAATACAATGACAGTTAAAAAAAAAAAAAATCCCCCAACTCTATGTATTCCAGAAACAGTTTAACGCAAGGAATCATCCTTCCCTATAGGACTTAGATAAGATTTATGGATGCCCCCCCCCACCCCGTTCACCATTGAGAAGGCCAATGACTCTTCAATTCCCATCCTGTGCCTAATAATGATTACCTGAATTGTCTGTATCCACTGACCAATCTGGACAAAATACCTGCTACCTTGATTTGACCAAAACTTAGTTAAGCTTCTCTCCATCTTCCATCCTATGAGATTCACTCACCCTGACTCTAACCCAGCATACAGCCAAACATACAGTGACTTCAGGGAGAAATGTTCCTTCATCAACTGTGGATCACTGTTTCATCACACTTTCCGATATTCAGTTCTTAATAGACTTGTTCACTTCTCCCTGCTCTTCCTCTCTGCTCCCTTTCTAACTGACCTTTGAAATGCTTGCAGATTTCATGGTTGAAATAGTCTTCCTTTTTCAATAGTCCCTCCCCCACCCTTTGCAAGTCCCTTTCTCTCCTCTTCCCATAATCAATTTGAGTACTGTCTCTTCTTACCCAAGTCTGCATTTCTTTTCTTATTTGACATTTTGCAGTTTAAAAATCCTCAGAATAACTTAACTCCATCACAGAGAAAAATCTGCGTTGTTCCCTTATCTTTACAATAAAACTAAAATTGTTTGATATGACAGGCAGGTAAATCTATCCAGTTTATTATCTGACAGCCACTTCCCATCAGCTCAGGCACCCAGCATCAAGGAAATGCAAGTGCTTCTCTGTCACATGAAATTTCCTCCTCCTGATTTTTCCTGTGTACATATTCTTATCGCTCACTAGATCATCTTCAAAGTATCTATGGGGATGCAGTTCTTCCCAAAATCTTCACTGGCAAATGTCTTCTAGATTCTGCTATGTAGTTAGAATGTTTTATCAATCAGTAGGAGATGGAAAAGGCAGGAACTGCAGGAGGGATGGTAGAGGAGTGAGAGGAATTTTTTGAATTACAGACGGTGGCTATCATAGCTCTGATTTTGAAGGATAACTGGAGATCATTTAATGCAAGTTATTTGCTAGAGGCAAAGATCTTTGACAAAGTAAATCCTGTAAAGTGGCAAAATAAATACAATGAGATCACAGTGTGGTGATAAGAGAACAGCTCAAAGGAAAACCAAATGACAACATAATCAGCTTAAGTAATGGGGCCAAAAGTCTATTCCTTATCTGGAAATACCATAAATTCTCTGGCCTTTGGTCAAAATTATTGCTTTATCTCTCACCTTTGGTACATTTCTCCATCCCTTGTTCCAAATCTGTTAAAACATTGTCATTAACATGTCACAAATGTATTGGTGCTCTTCTAAAAGTAAACTCTCAACCATTTTATAACCTATGTAGGGAAAACAATCAGGATAAGGCTGTGGCAGAGCCACTTACTAATCTAGTTACAGATGCCATACACATAATAAGAGTGGACATAATTAAGTATTGATTTTTATTTATTTTATTTATTTTATTTTTAAAGATTTTATTTATTTGAGAGAGAGAGAATGAGAGAGAGAGAGCACATGAGAGGGGGGAGGGTCAGAGGGAGAAGCAGACTCCCTGCTGAGCAGGGAGCCCGATGCGGGACTTGATCCAGGGACTCCAGGATCATGACCTAAGCCGAAGGCAGTCGCTTAACCAACTGAGCCACTCAGGCGCCCAAGTATTGGATTTTTAAATATACTCTGAGATTAACCCATGCTATAAATTCTGTATTTTTTTTTTTTACTGTAGCCTGATTAATGTCAAAAAATAATTCACAGAAGAAAGCAGACTTTGAAGGATGATATGATGTTAAGAACTAGAAATAGAGTGGAATTTATTTAGGTAATTCTATGAGGTGTGGCTGGAAAATTGAGAGATGCCAGCATGTCTAGAGTAAGATACAAAATGAAAAGTAGATCCAAAAAATGGATAGGAGTATCTCATTGTCAGGAGCCCCATATCTCTGCCGTCCTTAACTGTAATATATAGCTCTTTATCTAACATATTATGCTGGATGCTTAAGTCATTTATTTTCTTACATTGGCTGTAAAAGTGTTTAAGACTAAATTTTCTTCCTAGTATTATTTGAATCTAGACCCATTTGTTATGATATATAGTGCTTTTACTTAATTGCAGTCTTAATTTTTTTTTGACTCAAGATGTGTTTAGAAGTAGGTTATAAAATTCCCAAATGTTTCAGAAATTTTTGTCATTGTTATTGTTTTGTTTATGCTTACTTTTAGTTAATAAGTTTGTGCACTGAGTCCAGAGGTTGTACGTTATGCTATCATTACTGTTTAAAATTTATTGAATTTTCTTTTGTGGCCTAAATGTATTTTTGTTTTTGTTTTTTAAAGTATGCCACTGACACTTGAGAAGAGGGTAAATTTTTTCTTTGCTGATTAAATAGTATTATCCTTTATGCTCTTTATATCCTTTCTGTTTCTACTACTGTTTCTCTGCTTGAACTTTATTTAACCTGAGAAAAATATGTTCATCTGCCCCTGTTAGTATTTTCTATCAGTGTTTTCTTTATTTTCAAGAAGTTAGTGCTTTAAATGTTCAATGCAGTAATTTGATATACAAAAGTTCAAGGACACAGAATCATTATTTTGTATTACTTAATTTTTATACAAGTAGTTAACCTTTAAGTTCCAATCATTTATTTTTAGGATATGTATATATACATATAATCCAAATAACTGAAAAAATCTTATTTTAGCAATTATTTGAAATATTTACTTGTTTTTTGCCATATAATAATGTCTTATTTATACTGGTAACATTTCTGGGCTCTCATCTATTCTACTGATTTAACTGGTTATTTTAGAACAGTGCTCTGCCATTTAGATTAATATAACTTTAAAATATATTTTAATATTTGGTAAGGCATATCTCCCTTTTTAATTATCTTTGTTTACCATATTTTTTCTGCCTTTTCTCTCATGTTTATATTTAGGTGAAATTAGAATAACTTTGTAAAGTTTCGAAGAAAATTCCCTGAGCTGATATTTTTATCAAGGCAGAAACCTTTTCTCAGACTTTGGGTTCATCCTGAGTTTGAATTCTGTGTGGAAATAAATGAAAAGCACCCAAAAGAGAACAAAGGTTATTACTTAGAGCTTGCTTTAATAAGGCAGTCAGCTACTATCACTTGCATTTGGCAGAGACTCAAAAGCAGGCAGAGGAATGGGAAAGCTGTATAGTGGAGGAAAGGCTTCAGTTATGCCTAATTGGAGGATGTTGGCATTCACTATTGGTGGGCATGTAAAGTGGTATAGCCATTATGAAAAACAGTATAGAGATTCCTTAAAAAGTTAAGGTCCAGCAACCCACTTCTGGGTACATATCCAAAAGAATCCAAAGCAGGATCTTGAAGACATATTTGTACATCTATGTTTATTGCAGTATATTCACAATATCCAAGAAGAGGAAGCACCCAAGTATCCAGCAATAGATGAATTGATGAAAAAATGTGGCTTACACATACAATGGAAAATTATGTAGCCTTAAAAGGGAAGGAAATCTTGTCACATGCTACATGGATGAAACTTGAGGACATTATGCTAAGTGAAACAAGTCAGTAACAAAAGAGCAAATACTCTATGATTCCATTCATATGAAGCATCTAAAGTAGTTAAGATCACAGAAACAGAAAACAGAAAGGTGATTGCCAAGGGCTGGGAGAGGGGGAGAGATGGAATTACTGTTTGGTGGACATAGAGCTTCAGTGTTGCAAGATGAAAAAGTTCTAAAATCTGTTGTACAACAATTTGTTGTATAACAATATAAATATACTCAACACTAGCGAACTGTACAATTAAAAATGGTGAAGATGGTATGTCTAGTATTATGTTTTTTACCACTATGAAAAAAATTATGGTTTTATTTATTCTTTGCTAAGATCCTTTACCAGCAAAGATACTTAGTTCTATAAAATGCTTTTTCCCACATCAAATCAAGGGTAGGAATATTTTCCTTTGATTATTAATATGGTAGATTCCATTATTATAATTCTCCCAATAATAATACATATTGCTATTCCTGGAAGAAATGTAAAAAAAAAACCCTCAGTTTCTTTTTTTTTTTTTTTAAAGGATTTGATTTGTTTGACAGAGAGAGAGAGAGACAGCGAGAGAGGGAACACAAGCAGGGGGAGTGAGAGAGGAAGAAGCAGGCTTCCGGCTGAGCAGGGAGCCCGATGCGGGGCTCAATCCTAGGGTCCTGGGATCATGACCTGAGCTGAAGGCAGACACTTAATGCCTGAGCCACCCAGGCACCCCAAAAACTCAGTTTCTAATATTTCTGCTCTTTCCCCCTACCTACCCTTTCCATTGTTCATTCCATCTCAATTAATAACAATTCTATTCTTTCAGGTACTTAGATCAAAGTCATCTGGGAAATTGTACTGGTTCTACCTTGAAAATTGAGCACTCCCCATCTTTGCCACTATCACCAGATTTTTTTTGAATGCCAATTCAGTTTATTTAAATACCATGGTCTTTTTCCTTAAAAAAAAAAATTTTTTTTGTTAGTTTACAATTTTTCCTGGAAAAAAATTCCTTTCAATTTTCAAATATGTTTACATAAAATTGTGCATAGTACTTTTTAGTAATTGTCTAGAAGCATCTCTTATCATTACTTGCTTAACCCTCTCCTTATTTCTAGTATTGTTAGTATGTGCTTGCCTTTTTTTTTTCAATTTTGCTAGAATTTCATCTTTCACTAGGCTTTTGAAAAACCCATCATTATATTCTCTTGATCTTTCAATGTCTACAAATTTTTTTTCACAAAAATATAACATCATTTTAAAGATTATATAGGTTAATACTGGAAAACACTCAGAACCATAAACAATGCCTGTAACACACTAGTTAATACAGAGTGTTTTAAAAATAGGGGCGCCTAGGTGGTGCAGTCCGTTAAGCCTCTGACTCTTGGTTTCGGCTCAGGTCCTGATATCAGAGTTGTGGGACTGAGCCCTGTATCAGGTGCCCCACTCAGCATGGAGTCAGCTTGAGACTCTCTCTCTCTTCCTCTGCCCCTACCCATGCTCTCTCTCTCAAATAAATAAAGTTTAAATAAATAAATAAGATTGAGCCTCAATTGGGGCTCCACATTTAGTATGAAGCCTGCTTAAGATTCTCTCTCTGCCCCTCCCTTGCTCTCACATGCACTCTCTCTAAAAAATAAAAATAAATATGTAATCATAAAAAAATAAATTTTGGGGCGCCTGGGTGGCTCAGTCGTTAAGCGTCTGCCTTCGGCGCAGGTCGTGATCCCAGGGTCCTGGGATCGAGCCCCGCATCAGGCTCCCTGCTCTGTGGGAAGCTTGCTTCTCCCTCTCCCACTCCCTCTGCTTGCGTTCTCTCTCTTGCTGTGTCTCTCTGTCAAATAAATAAATAAAATCTTAAAAAAATAATAAAATAAAATAAATTTTGTAAAAGTTGATAAACTGATATTAATTTTTTTTTTATTTATTTGAGAGAGGGAGAAAATAGGAGCAGGGGGAAGGGCAGAGGGAGAAGCAGACTCCCTGCTGGAGCGGGGAGCCCAAGGTGGGGATCCATCCCAGGACCCTGGGATCAGGACCTGAACTGGAGGCAGATGCTTAACTGACTGAGCCACCCAGGTGCCCCAATACTAAAATATATATGACAATTTGATGGGCACTGAATAGTAAAAACAACTCAAAGGAAGAGGCACTATAAAAGGATTTGTCTTACCCGATTTAAGACCTTACAAAATGCCAGCAATTAATTGTTGGGGTACTTAAACAGAGACATAATACAGAGATCAATGAATGGGCCCCAACAGAGACTCCTGACTGTCCCATGCACATATGAGAATATGGTTAATGACACAGATGGTATTACAAATCAGAGAGTAAGAAGGAACTGAACAAGTGATTTTGGGCCATCATATGGAAAAATACTGGATTCTTACTTCAAAAATATACAAAAAATAAAAACACAAAATGTCTAGAAAAAATTAATAAATATGAATGAATAACATTTAGATAAAAATTTAGATAATATTTTAATGTTGTTATGGTAGAGAAAGCTTTCATATATAAATAGAGAAGTCACAAAGAAAAAAACAACCATAGAAAAGGATAGGCAACTTTAAAATATGTCACTAATACATCGAAAGATTTGAAGTTAACTTTTGTTGTTGTTGTTGTCCCGCAAATAACATAGGGAAAAGACAAGCCACAAACTGGGAGGATTATTCAGTGCTTTTAACTAGGATATTAAATGAAAAAGACAAATGTCATTATAGGAAAAAAATTAGAAATATGAACAGGCAATTAAATTATTAGAAAACCAAAATGACCCATTGTAAAATGTAATGTATTCTGATAACAAGAATGGAAATGCAAATGAAAACCAAATGCTATACCATTTCAGATCCCTTCAGTTCTCAAGAATGAAAACATCTGTCACTATCAGACGGGCACATGGATTCTCTCATTCACTATCAGTAGGTACCTGAATCAATTAAGTGTCTGGAGAGGAATTTGGCAATGTTTAGTGAAATATGAAGATTTCTACCCTTCAACAAAGCTTTGTTTGTACTGGCATAAAGATTGGAAAAATTATTGTTGGGATTTAGTCAGTAAATTATGGTGCATTGATTTCTTGGAGTGCTTTAAAAAGGTTAAAATAAATCACTGCATCTACATTTATCAATATAAAAACACTTTTAATGCTGGCTAAAATACCACAGGTACTGTGGTTATGTTTGCATCATTATCTTTTAGAGACCACAGTAAAATATTTAGATATGAAATGATATGATGTTGGGAATTTACTTCAAAATAAATGGATATGGGAACTGGATGGGAGTAGGGATGAAACAAAGTGATGAGTACTCTATGCAAGTATTAGTGGCATACTACATTGGCATTTCTTTTCTCAGTTTTTATATATGTTTGAAATTTTCCATAAATTAAAAGCTAAAAAAGTGAACAATTTGTAAAGAATATATCAAATTTACATAAAATTAATAATAACGAAATATGATTTCATTCTACAAAGATTTGGAGCACTGAAACTAAGTTAAATTCGCTTATCTTTAATTACATACGAATTTCTAAAAATTATTATCCAGACTATACAAGTGAAAATTGCATATACTATATTGTGAAAATTTTCTTACAGCTATGAAACAGACACATGGATATACCAAGGACAGAGAGACCAGATTTCTTACAATAGTGGTGCCACTCTAGACAGACAAGAGATAATTTTTCTTTACCTGTCCAGCAATTTTGTGATTTTTTTTTCAGCTAATAGTGTAAATAACATGAGATTTTGTATGCCTCCATAATCATTCAAACATGATAGTCCCAGAAATTCTTCAGAAAGACTATGCTGAAATTACTTGTTATAATATTAGTTTATCTTCTTTCTTCTAGTATCTTTATAAATGCCTTTTCCAAATGCCTTTATATCTGCATCACAGAGCATGCAGAATCTTTTTAATATTGCTTAAATCTTACGACTTCAAGATGGTGTATACCTTATCAAATGCATTTTTACTCACTTAAAACCACGGACCTAATGGGAACAGACACTATTATTCATCATGGGATGATGGTATACCTCCTTGTTGTCTTAAGGAGTACTAAGGAAGTGATTCTGTCCTAATAATGCCATTGATGGTGGTTTACGTTTATGAGTATGGAGGTAGTGGGGAAAAAGAAAGGAGAGAGAGAGAGAATAAGAGAGACATCTTGGTCAATATTATAGACATCTTACTGTTATTCAGCCTAAACATTTTATTGGCTGTGATCACCTAATCTAGCTGTAAACTGTCCAGTGAGGGAGTGGAAGAGACTGGCCTGATCCAGAAAAAGTAGTGTAAAGACAGTATTGCTGGCATGAGCCTCTGAGTCATTACCATCTTAAGGGGCATCATTTCCTTGGCTTGGTTGTATGAAAGGAAATTAAGCCCTTAGGGATTTTTTTAGTGTTTTTTTTTTTCTTTTTACAGCTGAGAACAACAATGGAAAATGATTGAAGAGCAAAGACCCAAAGACTCTTCAATTTTCCAAATTGCTTTAATTTGATGGAGAAGGAATGCTACATTTTGTTAAATTATATTATGATAAAGAGAAGCTGGTCGCTTCTCAGCATGAATCTAAAAGCAAATTATTTCCACAAAAAAAAGGACGATGTATTTAACTAGACAAGTAATTACCTTGTGGTGCTACTATCTCCCCTGCCTCAGATTAGAAAAGAAGAATTCAATTATCACATCATTAGATCAAAAAATAATTCTAGTGATACATTCCAAGTGAATTAATTTATTTCTAGGCAGGTTCCAATGAATTTTTGGATTAACCTTCATGCATTTTGCTGAATGAAATTTTCAGTCAATACTTTCACTTAAACATCAAAATTGTACTTATTTTATGTTCGTTTAAAATTTTCTTCAACATTAAATTTTTCTTAAATTATACAGTTACATGTATTTAATTTATAGCATAACATAATTGGGTTTCTTGTTAGTTTAACCAAATTACTATATTACTGTATTTCTAGATAATTCTATTTTGATTTCCATTACTTTGCAATAAGCAATACATACAAATATATAGTAAAGGTGTATTATATATATATTTGAAGTATAACTACATGGTGAGGGGAAGAGAGAAGGAGAAAAAGATATGGTTAAGAGGGTAATGGCCATAATTATATTTTTTTGTTGTTTTTGGCTAAAGCTGTTTATATTTTGTCAGATTTATTTTTAGGCTTCTATTAAAGAAGTTATAAGTACAGTTAATGTCTTCTCTTTTTTATATACTTCATTGAGGTATAAATGTATATAACAAACTTTATATATTTAAGTGTTAAATTTATATATCTATAAACTATACACATAAACTTTCTACTTCCTGTATATATATATCATTATATATTGTATATAATTGTATACAACATATATACATTACACAAACAGTCTTGCCAATAAAAATCCTTCCATACCCATTACAGAAAAGAGAGTAAACACAATTTATCAGTCAGTAAGAATTATACATTTGTACTCATGTAAAGATAGTACAAAGTGTCTATAAAGAATCTGGACAAAATTTCATATACATTTATACAACAAAGTAAACAGTAAAAGAACAATAAAAACTTCTCTAATCTGCTGAGAGATAAGGGAACTCACTTTGTGACTGTCTTCAATACCCTCTTGAGGAAATTCTAAGTTCTTTTGGAAGTATTTATTGGTCCAAGGGTCAGAAGTCTACTGACCTTGAAATGTGATTAAAAGCCCAAATCTTTCATTGAGTTTATTATGTTTTTTAGCAGACAGACTAATGGGGGGGGCATGTGCCTCCTTTTCTTCATTCAACTGAGTAAGCTTAGTCATTTTACCCTTATATTATATTTATATGAATCCATTACCACAATTAAGATAATGAACGTATCTATTCCCCAAAAGCTTCCACATCTCCATTTAGTATCCCTACTACCCTCCCCATCTCCTCCATTCTGAAGCAACTAAATTGGCTTTCTGTTATTTTAGATTAGTCTACATTTTCTAAAGTTTTATATAAATGGGATCATGTAGTATATACTTCTTTGTATCTAGTTTTTCTTTCACTCAGTATACTTATTTTATGATTTATTCATGTTGTAGTTATATATCAATAGTTCATTAACATTGTGTTGCTGAGTAGTATCCCACTGTATGAATATACCATAGTTTGTATATCTGTTCCTTGATGGACATTTGGGTTGTTTCTGGTTTTCAGCTATGACACAGACATGTGCATGAATATTCACTGCAGCTTAATGTGTAATAAGGGAGGGGCACCTAGGTGGCTCAGTAGGTTAAGCGTCCCAGGATCCTGGGATGTAGACCTGCATCAGGGCTTCCTGTTCAGTGGAGAGCCTGCTTCTCCCTCTCCCTCTGCCTGCCACTCCCCCTGCTTGTGCTCTCTCTCTCTGTCAAATAAATAAAATCTTAAAAAAAAAAAAAAAAGAAGAAGAAGAAGGCTTTACTGGCCTCAGCCACATATTCAAAAGCAGGGAATAGGAATTCCAACAACTTCACATCTTTGCCAACACTTGGTATTTTAGTTTTTAAAATTTTAGTCTTTCTAATAGGTGTATACTGTCTTATCACTATGATTTAATTTGCATTTTCACAATGATTAATAATATTGAGCATCTTTTCATGCTCTTATATGTCATCCATCTATCTTTTTTAGTGAAGTATTTTTTTCAAATATGAGCTCATTTAAAAATAATTGTCAGATTTTTTTATTATTGACTTTTGAGTGTTTTTATATATTCTAGATAGAAGTATTTTATCATATATTTGATTGGAAAATATTTACTTCCATTTGCAGCTTAACAGTGTTTTTTGAAAGAGCAGAAGTTTTGTTTGGTTTTTTTGTTTGTTTTATTTTTAATGAGGTCCAATATATTGTTTCTTTCACGAATTGTGGCTTTGGTATCATATTTTAAAATCCTTCCCTAATCCAAGGTTGCAAAGAGTTTCTTCCAGAAGTTCTGTTTTTAGATAGGTGAGAAATGGTATCACAGTGTAGTTTAATCAACATGTATATTATTATAAACCATCAGAGCAGTTTTTCTAAGATTAAGGGCCATATGCAAGTATTTTTCTATGTACTGTATCTTTTCAGGCATTTGTACAGTAAATGGATTTCACAAACTATTTCAATGTTCAAATGGGGCTGGTTCCCAAATATACAATAATGCAGAGAATATAAGAGCAATTAGAACATACAACATGCAGGATAATAAGAATCCATGATGTTTATGAAAACAATTTTTACCATCACAATCCTCAATGCCTTCAGTCATGGTTAGAACTGAAATTGTAAGAAGAATCCACAAGTCATAATGGTATTTATGGCAAACATTGAGGAGAAAAGAAACAGGCAGAAGAAGTGCTTTCCATACTTCCAATAACTAGAAACATTATTTTTCCTTCTTACAAAAGTTACAAAAGTAAGAGAGAAGGTTTAAAAACATTTATGGACCAGTTAATGCAAAGGCACAATGCAAAATAAGTGATTACATATATATAATTGCATGAACCAAGATAGGGATGATTAGAGCAACTTGTGCATGAAGAACAGCAGCAGGAGATGAGGTTAGAAATATCTATCATTGTAAAAAAATGGATTCTGTCTGATACTCAACAAGGATATGTCATAGGCTTTAGATGCGGAATGGGACATGGTTATGTTTTGAATTTTGGTAGATTAGTCATTGCTGCTTGACTGACTAACTAAATGCTTAGCTGAGGTAATTGCCAATGTTCACTGATTTTCCCTGTATTCCATGATGTTTCCCATATCAGCCCACATCCATTTCTGAGAGTGCCATCTGTGTTGCTGAAAAAGGGCTATATTAATAGGTGGGAAGAAGTGCACATACACAATTCTTCCCAATGTACAACTCTAGGCTTCCTATAATCTGTCAATTGATATATACAGAGTCTTTACTATGTATAAGCCTAGGGCCAATCACTGAGAAGAAAATACTTCCAACAATTTTGCTTTATCGATGTGGAAGATCAGGCATGCTTATATACATAGAAGATACATATAATACATATATACATATATATGATACATATAATACATATGTATAATGTTGATTAAGACTTCTCTTTCCGACAATATTGAAGACTGGATAACAAGAAAAAGTTCTGCCTCAGTACATGTAAGTACACTGAATAAATACAACAATTGTGTTTTAAATTCATGTTACTCTCAGAGAATAGTGAGGGATTTTCTAAGTGACAAAAAACGGAGAAGCAATTGAACATGAGAGAGGTGAGCTGGTACTGATGCTTTTACTGTCCTGGTTTGGGTAGGGGAGGGAGAGAAAAGAAAAGAGGAAAAGAGAGGTTGTAGGATTTAATAACCAGGAAACTTACATTTAAAGGATCTTACACTCAACTGAGAAGGGTAGAATTGGTATGGTCCATTAATAAGGCTGAAAATGCTAAAGATGTAAGCATTAAGAGAATGAATAAATATGAAAAACCAATGCAGAAAGAAATGACAATAAAAATTTCCTGTTTCAATCTGGGATCTAAATAAGGAGGAAAAAAATCCCTACCCTGAGAATTCATAATTACAGGTTTGCTGACCTATGGGTTTGAGGTCCAATTTATACTATTTACATGTCTACTTATAAACCAGTAAATGTATGGAAAAATTGCTCCTAGGATGGTGATATCCAGTAAATTCTAAGCCTAAAATCCTAAATTATAAAAAGAATAGGACAGAATCTACCATGCATGAGGAACTATAGCCTAAATAAATAGCAGTATCAGGCCCTTAATCATTCTATACAATTATCAGATATTGATTATAACTTACCTGTGCTTAAAATTATGAAAGAAGGAACTGAAGGCACAAAAAAGCAAGATACTAACAATTGAAGCCAATAACAAAAACAGCTGGATCTGAATGAACAACAAATAGAACTTTTAGAAATGATCAATGCAGTTTATAAAATTAAAAACTCAGTTGGTGGCTAAGCAGTAAATCAGACACAGTTAAAAGAACAGTTAGGGTTTACAGGACATATTAGAAGAAATCATCCATAATATGACATCAAGAGTTGTAAAATATGAGAGATTTACACCTATCATAATAAAACTGGAACACCAAAGATACTGAGATCTTAAAAGCAATTAGTGAGAAAGGAATGACAACCTACTTCTCAACATGACTGAGAGATGCCAAAAAGCTGTGGATATGTTTATCCTAGAATGTATATCCTAGGAGCAACTACAGGAAGCAGTCTAAGAGAGAATGCAGTGATAGGTGGGCAAACCCTCAGTTTGATCTCAATTTGCCTCACCTTTCCAGCATGAATTGCCAAAAGCAAAGGCAACCCCTGCCCACTCATCCTAGCTCAGTATTAGTTAATCCCTTAGGTTTTCTCAATTCGAATGCCAGCTCTTTGAGGTCATGAGCAAGTATCATATACATACGTGTAACATTCAAAGTGCAATAGAATATTAATAGGTAATTATATACAATAACTTAATGTGATTTATTTTAACATACTTGAATCATTACCAAAAAACATATATTATAGCCATACTCAATGCTGTTTTGTAGAGGTTTTAAATGCCGGACTGAGGTTTTCACTTTATTTGGTAGTAGGGAGCCACTTTTTAATGTCTGAGCAAAGAAGTGCTGGAGCTTTATGTTTAGAAAATGTAATACTGTGTAAGAAAAGCACAATACCTTCAGTTCCTCTTTATATTCCAGAGTTCCCAGTAAAATATTGGAATTATAACATTTTAATAAGCATTTAATGAATTCTGCTCAAATTACTATTCATCTTTTTGGTTAAAAAATCACTATATTTTCAGTTTTACACCAAAAGACATTAAAATGTGAATTTCTGTAAGCTATTTTTTTAAAGATTTGTTTATTTATTTTAGAGGTGGGGAGGGGCAGAAGAAGAGGGAGAGAGAGAATCTCATGCAAACTCTGAGCTGAACCTGGAACCAGACATGGGGCTTGACCCATGACCTTGAGATCATGACTTGAGCCAAAACGAAGAGTCTGAGGCTTAACTGAATAAGCCACCCAGGTGGCCCCATAAGCTATTTTTAATAACACAAGAAATAAATGCTGATTTTGAAGATATCAAAAGATGAAGATAAGCAAAATAAAATCATCTACAATCCTGCTACTAAAAGGTAATTACTGTTAACATTTTATGATATAAATTTTGAAAAATTTTCTACATAGGATCACACTCATAAATATATAATATAAACCAAACATGATATATATGTATATATGTTTATGTATCTAATGACAATACTTCATAGTGCTTACTTATATAAAAATGTGTAACTTTATAATCTTTTTTTACTCCATATTATTTATTAAAATATTTACCTATCAATAACAGTATAATTTCATTTTAATTTTTTTTACTTACTCTTTTAAAGATTTATTTCTAAGACAGAAGAAAGAGAAATTAAGGAGTCGATCCCATTTACAATTGCACCCAAAACCATAAGATACCTAGGAATAAATCAAAGAGGCAAAGAATCTATACTCAGAAAACTATAAAATACTCATGAAAGAAAACTGAGGAAGACACAAAGAAATGGAAAAATGTTCCATGCTCATGGATTGGAAGAACAAATATTGTGAAGATGTCAATGCTATCTAGAGCAATCTACACATTTAATGCAATCCTTATCAAAATACCATCACCTTTTTTCAAAGAAATGGAACAAATAATCCTAAAATTTGTATGGAACCAGAAAAGACCCTGAATAGCCAGAGGAAGGTCCAAAAAGGAAAGCCAGTGGCATCACAATTCCGGACTTCAAGCTCTATTACAAAGCTGTCATCATCAAGACAGTATGGTACTGGCACAAAAACAGACACATAGATCAATGGAACAGAATAGAGAGCCCAGAAATGGACCCTCAACTGTACGGCCAACTCATCTTCGACAAAGCAGGAAAGAATGTCCAATGGAAAAAAGACAGTCTCTTCAACAAATGGTGTTGGGAAAATTGGACAGCCACACGCAGAAGAATGAAACTGGACCATTTCCTTACACCACACACAAAAATAGACTCAAAATGGTTGAAAGACATAAATGTGAGACAGGAGTCCATCAAAATCCTAGAGGAAAACACAGGCAGCAACCTCTTCGACCTCAGCCGCAGCAACTTCTTCCTAGAAACATCGCCAAAGGCAAGGGAAGCAAGGGCAAAAATGAACTATTGGGACTTCATCAAGATAAAAAGCTTTTGCACAGCAAAAGAAACAGTCAATAAAACCAAAAGACAACCGACAGAATGGGAGAAGATATTTGCAAATGACATATCAGATAAAGGGCTAGTATCCAAAAATCTATAAAGAACTTATCAAACTCAACACCCAAAGAACAAATAATCCAATCAAGAAATGGGCAGAAGACATGAACAGACATTTTTCCAAAGAAAACATCCAAATGGCCAACAGACACATGAAAAAGTGCTCAACATCGCTCGGCATCAGGGAAATCCAAATCAAAATCTCAATGAGATACCACCTCACACCAGTCAGAATGGCTAAAATTAACAAGTCAGGAAATGACGGATGTTGACGAGGATGCGGAGAAAGGGGAACCCTCCTACACTGTTGGCGGGAATGCAAGCTGGTGCAGCCACTCTGGAAAACAGTATGGAGGTTCCTCAAAAAGTTGAAAATAGAGCTACCGTATGACCCAGCAATTGCACTATTGGGTATTTACCCCAAAGATACAAATGTAGTGTTCCGAAGGGGTACATGCACCCCAATGTTTATAGAAGCAATGTTCACAATAGCCAAACTATGGGAAGAGCCAAGATGTCCATCAACAGATGAATGGATCAAGAAGAGGTGGTATACATATACAATGGAATATTATGCAGCCATCAAAAAAAAAAAATCTTGCCATTTGCAATGACATGGATGGAACTAGAGGGTATTATGCTAAGTGAAATAAGTCAATCAGGGAAAGACATGTATCATATGATCTCACTGATATGAGGAATTCTTAATCTCAGGAAACAAACAGGGTTGCTGGAGTGGTGGAGGGTGGTTGGGTGATAGACATTGTGGGGGTATGTGCTATAGTGAGTGCTGTGAATTATGTAAGACTGATGCATCACAGACCTGTACCTCTGAAACAAGTCATACATTATATGTTAAAAAAAAAAAAAAGAAGAAGATAGTAGGAAGATAAAAATGAAGGTGGGAATTGGATGGGGGAGACCAACCATGATAGACTATGGATTCTGAGAAACAAACTGAGGGTTCTAGAGGTGAGGGGGGTGGGGGGATGGGTTAGCCTGGTGATGGGTATTAAAGAGGGCACGTATTGAATGGAGCACTGGGTATTATATGCAAACAACGAATCATGGAACTACATCAAAAACTAATGATATAATGTATGGTGATTAACATAATAAAATTTAAAAAAAAGAAATGACCAAAAAAAAGCTTTATTTATTTTAGAGAGAGCACATGCTCAAAAGTGAGCATGGGGGTGGGGAAGGGCAGAGGGAGATAAAGAGAGAGAAAATGCCAGAGAATCTTAAGCAGACTCTGCATTGAGCTCGGAGCCCAACAGGGGGCTCAATCTCATGACCCTGAGATCGTGACCTGAGCCGAAACCAAAAGTCCGATGCTTAACCGACTGTGCCACCCAGGAACCCCAATATACTTTCATTTTAAATGCTTGCATTACATTTACTTTATAGGCATTTTATCAGTATAACTGATGACTTCATGGATTTTAAGTTCCAATTTTCTCCACTCCTATGAAAATTTTGAGAAACTTTCATTTCATACACATTCTTTTTTGAAATTACCCTATCATTTTCTTAAAATATATTTCTAAATTGAAATTCCCAGGTTAAATAACACGGCCATTAGTAAAGCATGAACATAATTTTGAAGCCATTTCCACTCTTACCAGCAGTTAGAAATTTTAGAGATGTGGATTCTACCACAGGCAAATAAAAACTCAGATTTTTTTTTTCTCTATCAAGTTCTTCACAAAATGTATTTAAATTTTGAACTCTATTCCTTCCAAAGAACATCTGCAAATATTCCACATTTATAATTTCTCATCAATTGAATAAAATTGGTAATAATTTGTTTTTGAAGCTACATTAGATTATTTTCTATCTGTCGTGTTCTCTGATTAGACATTTGAGAGTCCAGTATATTTCTATTTTGTTTCTCTAAGTGAATTTTGATATGGTTTAATTTTTAGACCTACCTCAAGAAAATCAAACAAATATAACCTTGGCATTTGCTGACTTAGCATAGACCTTATCATCTTTGAAAATTAATTAAAATGCTTAATATTGGCTTTTCTTAGTTTAAATACTGACTACTATCCTAAACAAACTGAGAGCCAGAATGGCTGCATTTCACTTAGAAAGGCTAAAGAAAATTGCATCCACAAAGTTGGATTTATTTAAAAGAAAAAAAAAAAGACAAATTTTTTATTATTCAGTTAACCACTTTCTGAAGTATGCTGTTTTATTCTAATCTAATGCTATTTCACCCTCTCTCTCTTTTTGTCCTGGACCAGGCAATTATTACTCCAGATTGCTACATGGCCTGGGAACGCCAGGAAGACTCTTAACACCTCGCTTCTCTGGCACAACATCACACTTAACAGCTTATTAAGATTCCAGTATAGCAACAATGACTAACGTGCAGCAAAGACCTAGAATTTACTTCCAACTCATTTAATTACAGAAATCAATGAACTCCTGGAGCTGTACCAGGTGAGAGAAAATGAACCTAGCCCAAATGACACTTTGTTCATGCCATCAAGATAGTTCAACCACCCTGCATCAAGAAACTATTACAATCTACTAGACCTCAAAATGGCAAAATGATGAGAATAAAAAAGTCTGAAACATTTGCTTTTGAATAAAATATGTGACCCAGGTTTGCAATTACATTAAGTCACGATGAAGCAAAACTTTTTTGACCAGGACTCACACTAAGAAATATTACAATCTATTATACACACACACACCACAGTAACAATCAATAAGGGTTTCTGAAGAAGACATTAAAAAAAAGCATTGTGTAGCACTGTGTCTGGCATGTGGTAGATTACTTTGATAAGTGCCGGCAATACTAAATTATTCTAGACTCTAATCCAGAAATATGTTCTTATGTGTGATTTCACTACACGGTATGAAGGGAAAATTTTTTTAAAGTAGCTAAAATATCTGAATGCCAGACACTTACAAATTAACTGAGAATGGGCAAAACAGTACATAATAGCTGGCAACTAAGTATACAGAAAGCTCCCAAATATTTAGAAAAAAACAATGACAGTGAGCTAGGATGGTATCATAAGAAGCAGTGTTTGGACTGACTGGGACAACAGAAAGAACAGAAAAGAGAAGAGCTTTGGGGATTAGAAAAAGATCAAGAAGGAAAACATAGACTTGAAAGTTTTCTAATAGCAGCAGTGAACATAGGAGAAAGAGAAGTACACACAGATTTTACATCCTGTTAATTAGCCTTCATAGTTTTCTTGGTGATAAAATAGAATGATGATGACTCTCACCTCTTCCAGTTTGTGACTCTAAAAAATTGTAATACTTTAATATTAGGACATGAAACGCTTTGCACAGAGTAATTTGTCAATATTAAATATTAATATTATAGTTATTGTCCTTCTTATCTGTATATACATACTACAGTTATATCTCTCTAGTTATTTTGCTTATCTCTCAATTGTTAGTCACTGAACATGTACTCCCCTTCATTGCTGCAATCACAGCATTTGCCAAAGCAATAGCATTTCCGTAGGTTATCTTATCATTCAACATGAACTAATCTCCTTAGAGATAAATGGAAATTGCCCTCCAATAGGTGGTGTATGTCCAATAATTACCCTTCAGAGCCATACTGATTCATGTATTAAACCCTTCAAGGTAATTTTTCTCCAGACCTCCTCCCTCCTTCCACTCCCCTCTCCCTCCCTTCCTTCCTTCCTTCCTTCCTCCCTCCCTCTGTCTCTCTCTCTCTCTTTCTTTCTTTCTTTCTTTCTTTCTTTCTTTCTTTCTTTCTAATAGTACTGCCATTCTTTCTGTCACCTACACTACACATCTTGGATAATTTTTCCTTAAGTAGGGTGCAGGGCAACATGGGCATGGCAGGAGTCTTGTGCTCTCAAATAAAATAGAAATGATCATCTGAACCATGGACAGGGCACATTATGTGCTCTCCCAACACTATAATAACATATAAAGTGTTTTACTTTTTGGTTTCCTTCATTAAATGCATTTAAAAATTATTTTGATTCTATGCCCAATATTTTAACACGCAGTTATTTAGCAGCAATATATTCAGAATCCACAATGTATACTTAAAGTTTTTGGTATAAAGTTAAAAAAAAAAAAGGACAATATTGGTCTAAAAAATTCATTATCTGTACCACGTAGAGAAGGTATAGTTATTATGACATTGTTTGATGTCATATACTGAGATCAAATGAGGCAAAGGGATAGACTGGAAACAGAAATGCCAATCCAGGGTGTAGGTTAGGGGTTCAAGTAAAGAATAGATGCTTGAGCTCAGTTTTGAAGGATGTATATAAGTTAGCCACAGTAACTATATTAGTTTGCTAGGGTCTCCATAACTAAATACCACAGATGGGTGGCTTAAACAACAGAAATTTATTTTCTCACAGTTCTGAATGCTAGACATCCAAGATCAAAGTGTCAGCAGGTTTGTTTTCTTCTGAGGTCTCTCTACGACTTGCAGATGGCATTCTTCTATGTCTTCACATGGTCTTTCTCTGTGAACTTACATCCCTGGTATCTCTCAGTGTGTCCAAATTTCCTCTTTTTATAAGGACATTAATCAGCTTGGATTTGAACTTGCCCTAATGGTCTCATTTTAATTTAATCATCCCTTTAAAAGCCCTATCTCCAAATACAATCACATTCTAAGCTACTGGAGGTCAGGGTTACAAAATGTGAATTTTGAAGAGACATAACTCAGCCCATAACAGTAATCCTGAGATTCAACTTGTCTTTAATTCATTCAAGTACAATCAGTTGTGCTTTAATGAGACATGTGTATTCTGAAACATCATGATATTTTGAAAAATGAGTATAATAGATAACTGCCAGGGAAGATGGCAGACTAGGAGGGCCCTAAGCTCTACCTTGTCCCATGGATACAACTAGATTATTCCTACACCAGTGTAAAAACCCAGAAAACAACCTGAAAACTGGAAGGACAGACCCCTTTACAGTTAAATGTAAAGAGGCCAGATCAAAGAGGATAGAAAGGGAGGAGGTACAGTCGGGAGACTAACTGACCCGAGGGACTTATCTGTGGAAGGGAGGGATACAGCTGGCCTAGAGAGAAGACAGGAGCAGTCCAGAAACCAGGCACCCCAGGCATGGGGTACATGCACTGAGAAGACAAAATCCCATAACATTTGGCTGTGAAGATCAGAGGGACATAATTTTGTGAGTTCTTACAATCAGTGGGGCTTAACACCTAAAACTTGTAAAAAATCAGTGGGCTCACCTCTGGAGAGGCAGAGGGGATAGGAAACTGAGTTTCTGTCCTTAAATAAATAGCACAATAAACAGCCCTACAGAGACACAGCAGTGAAGCAGCAGTTTGAAAAACACCTGGAGTATACGTGATGATTTGTTTACTAATCTCAGAGCATGTGCTGGAGAGCCAGAGATCTTTGAGACTTCTCCAACAACAAAAGAGCTGGTGGGCACCATTTCCCTTCCCAGCCCACCTGCTTAGATACATGGACACCTGCAGGAACCAGAACTTACACTCTCCATCTGCCATGCTAACACTGTAACCCACCCCTGCAAGCTTCTGGGGATCCACCCCCTCGACCCCAGCCAACCTTGGCAGGAGTTTTCATAGGTGGAAGTAGGTATCCTCCCCAGCAGACTGGTGGTAACTATGCTGGCATCACACTCTAGCTCCCACACACTCTGGCCCCATGTTTTTCAGCAGACTCACCCCCTCCATCCCACCCTGGGCAGTTTTCCAAGGTGGCTGCAGGTCCTCTCCTGAGTGGACTAGTGCAAACCTTGCTAACACCAGGAACCCCACCACCCTGTTCTCTTGCAGACCCACCCTCAACAGGCTTCCATTCAAAGTGGCACCACAAACGTGGCAGGGTGCAAGCAGCCCTGAAAAGGGCCAGCAACACTCCAAGGTAACTGCTGACCCAGGGAAAGGAGAAAACCACATACACCAGTCCAACCATGGCCCCAGCAGTGGGCTGGGGGAAAATATCTGGTCTGACTGCAGAGCCTACCCACCAATGAAAGCTTCTGAGGGACAAAACAGGAAGAGTACCCTGCAATTAGGCACTACTGCCTGGTCTGACTCAACTCAAGCCCAAGGTGGACCCAGACTGGCCCACTATTAACACAGGGACCAAACCCTGCCTATAACAGGCAAAGAGAGCCATTTCTGACAACTGGATTTAAGGCAAACATGGCTTAGCCACAATAGTATGGCACACACACCACACCTGAAGTGTCAGGTTCTGGTGAAAAGGGGGCATTTCACTACAGGGCAGTACAGGATCTCTTCTTCATAAAGCCGCTATTTTCAAGAGGAGGTAGTCATAGCTGACTTTCCTAACACATAGAAACAAACACAGATAGTTAGACAAAATGGGAAGAAAAAGGAATATGTCCCAAATCAAAGAAACGAACAGGACAAAATCACAGCAAGAGAGCTAAAAAAAATGGAGATAAATAATATGCCTGATAGAGAATTTAAAGTAATGATCAGAAAGACACTCCCTGGACATGAGAATAAGAGTGGAGGACCTCAGTGAGACCACCAACAAAGAGATAGAAAAAAAGGAACCAATCAGAGGTGAAGAACTCAGTAAGTGTAATTAAAAATATGGTAGATTGAATAAATAGTAGATTGGTAGGAAGCAGAAAAACAGATCAGCAACCTAGAGGACAGAGTAATGGAAAGAAATCAAACTAAACAGAAGAGAGAAAAAAAGAATAATATAAAAAAATGAAAACAGATTAAGGGAACTCAACACCACCACCCAGTGTAATAACATTCACAGTAGAGGGATCACAAAAGGAGAAGAGAGAGAAAAAGGGGCAGAAAACGTATTTGAAGAAATACTGGGAAAAATTCCCAAATCTAGGGAAGGAAACAGATATCTAGATCCAGGAGTCCACAACAAAATCAAGGAGGTCCAAACCAAGACACATAGTAATAATTAAATGGCAAAAAGTAGGATAAAGAGAGAATTTTAAAAGTAGCAAGAGAAAAGAAAATCATTACATACAAAAGAAACTTCATAAGGCGATCAGTTGATTTTTCAGCACAAACTTGGCAGACCAGAAGGGAGTGGCATGACATAGTCAAAGTGCTGGGGGGCGGGGGGCTGAGGGGGAAAGCATGCAGCCAAGAGCACTCTATCCAGTGAGGTTATCATTCAGAATAGAAGCAGAGATAGTTTCCCAGACAAAAAAAAGTTAAAGGAGTTCATAACCACTAAACCAGCCCTACAAGAAATGTTAAAGGAGACTCTTTAAGAAAGACAATTAAGGGGCGCGTGGGTGGCTCAGTCGGTTAAGCGTCTGCCTTCGGGCTCAGGTCATGATCCCAGGGTCCTGGGATCGAGTCCCGCATCGGGCTCCCTGCTCTGTGGGGAGCCTGCTTCTCCCTCTCCTCCCCACTTGTGCTCTCTATCTCTCTATCTCTGTCTCTCTCAAATAAATAAAATCTAAAAAAAAAAATTAAAAAAAAAAGACAAGTAAGAGTAAGAAAAGTAGGAAGCACAAAAGCCGTAAAATTAAGTATATCTGTAAAAATCACTCAAGAGACTCACAAAATAAAAGGCTGTAAAGTATGACATTACATACTTAAAACATGGGGAGGAGTAAAGAAGGGGTTCAAATTTAAGTGACTCTCAATGTAGAGTAATGTAGACTGCCATATGCATAAGATGTCATTTACAAACCTAATGGTAACCACAAATCAAAAACTGGTAATAGATAAGCAAAAAATAAAGAGAAAGGAATCCAAGTATATCAATTAAGAAAGTCAGCAAACCACAAGAGAGCAAGAGAAGAAAGGAACAAAAAAAAACTACAAAACAACCATAAAACAAGGGAAAAAATGGCAGTAAGTACATACCTATCAATAATTACTTTGAATGTAAATGGACTAAACACTCCAATCAAAAGACATAGGGTGCCGCGATAGATAAAAATCAAGACTCATCTATATGCTGCCAACAAGACTCATTTAGACCTAAAGACACTTGCAGCTTGAAAGTGAAGGAATGGAAAAGCATTTATCATGCAAATGGATATGAAAAGAAATCTGAGGTAGCAATATTATATAAAACAAAATAGACTTTAAAACAAAGAGACTGTATTAAGAGACAAAGAAGGACATCACAGAATCATAAAGGGAACAATCCAACAGGAAGACATAACAATTGTAAATATTTATGCACCCAACATGGGAGCACCCAAAAACATAAAGCAGCTAATAGCAAACATAAAGGAAGTAATCTATAGTAATGCAATAATAGTTGGGAATTTTAACACCCCACTTACATCAATGGATAGATCATCTAAACAGAAAATCAACAAGGAGACAGTTGGACTAGATGGATCTAACAGATATATTCAGTACATTCCATCCTAAAACAGTAGAATACACATTCTTTTCAAGTACACATGGAACATTCTCCAGAATAGACTACACATTAGGCCACAAAACAAATCTCAACGAATTTCAGAATGACTCAAGTCATACCATACATCTTTCCTAATCACAACACTATGACTAGAAATCAACGACAAGAAAAAATCTGGAAAGAACACAAATAAATAGAGGTTAAATAACATGCTGCTAAACAATGAATGGGTCAACAAAAAATTAAAGAGGAAATCAAAAAGTACATGGAAACAAATAAAAATGAAAACACAATGGTCCAAAATCTTTAGGATACAAAAAGGCCTACCTTGAGAAGCAAGAAAAATCTCAAATAAACACCTATCTTACACCTAAGAGAGCTAGAAAAAGAAGAAAGAAGAAAAAAAACCCTAAACCAGTAGAAGGAAGTAAATAGGAATAGTAAAAAGATGTCCACTCTTACCAGTTTTCATTCAACATAGTACTGGAAGTCCCAGTCACAGTAATCAGACAAGAAAAAGAAATAAAAGGAATCCAAATGGGTAAGGAAGAAATAAAATTTTCACTATTTGCAGGTGACATACTATATACAGAAAATTCTAAAGACTCCAACAAAAAAAATGCTAGACCTGATAAATGAATTCAATAACTTTGCAGGATACAAAATCAATACATAGAAATGTTTCATTTCTATAAACTTATAATGAGTAGCAGAAAGATTAATTAAGAAAACAATCCCATTTACAAATGCACCAAAAATAATAAAATACCCAGGAATAAAGTTAACTAAGGAGGTAAAAGACCTGTACTCTGAAAACTATAAAATGCTAATGAAAGAAATTGAAGATGACACAAATAAATGGAAATATATTCCATGTTCATAGATTGGAAGAAGAACTATTTCTAAAATGTCCATATTACCCAAAGCAATCTACAGATTTAATGCAATCCCTATCAAAATACCAACAGCATTTTTCACAGCACTAGAACAAACAATACTAAAACTTTATGGAAACACAAAAGACCCCACATAGGCAAAGCCATCTTGAAAAAGGAGAATAAAACTGGAGGTATCACAATATCAGATTTCAAGATATACTACACAAAGCTGTAGTAATCAAAGTAGTATAGTACTGGCACAAAATAGACACATAGATCAAAAGAACAGAATAGAAAGCCCAGAATTAAACCCATGATTATATGGTAAACTAATCTTCAACAAAAGAGGCAAGGATATGCCATGGGAAAAAGACAGTCTCTTCAACAAATGGTTTTGGGAAAACTGGACAGCTACATGCAAAAGATTGAAATGTATCACTTTCTTACACCACATACAAAAATAAGCTAAAAATGGATTAAATACCTAAGTATGAGACTTAAAACTTTAAAAATCCCAGAAGAGATCATAGGTAGTAATTTCTCTAACATTGCCCATAGCAACGTTTTTCTAGATATGTCTCCTGAAGCAAGGGAAACAAAAGCAAAACTAAACTATTGGGACTACATCAAAATAAAAGCTTCTGCACAGCAAAGGAAACAATAAACAAAACTAAAAGACAACCTACTGAATGGGAGAAGATATCTGCACATGATATATCCAATAAAGGGTTAGTATCCAAAATATATAAAGAACTTATACAATTCAATACCAAAAAACCCAAACAACCCAATTAAAAAATGGGCAGAAGACATAAACAGACATTTCTCCCAAGAAGACATCCAGTAGGCCAACGGACACATGAATACATGTCAACATCACTCATTATCAGGGAAATGCAAATCAAAAGCACAATGAGATAACACCTCACACCTGTGAGAATGACTAAAACAAAAAAATGCAAGAAATAACAAGTATTGGTGAGGATATGGGGGAAAGGGAACCCTTGTACACTGTTGGTGAGAATGCAAACTGATGCAGCCACTCTGGAAAACAGTATGAAGTTTCTTCAAAAAATACACTACTGAGTATTTACCCAAAGAATATGAAAACACTAATTCAAAAAGGTATATGCACCCTTATGTTTACTGCAGCACTGTTTACAATAGCCAAATTATGGAAGCAACCCAAGTGTACATCCATAGATGAATGAATAAAGAAGAGGTGGTATCCATATACACAGAACATAATTCAGCCATAAAAAGAATAAGTTCTTTCCATTTGCAACAACATGGATGGATCTACAGGGTATAATGCTAAGTGAAATGTCAGTCAGAGAAAGACAAATATCATATGATTTCACTTACATGTTGAATTTAAGAAACAAAACAAAGATAAAAGTAGACAAAAAATAGATTCTTAAGTATAGAGAACAAACTGATGGTTATCATAGGGGAGGTGGGTAGAGGGACGGCTGAAATAGTTGAAGGGGATTAAGAGTACACTTATAATGAACACTGAGTAATGTATAGAATTGTTGAATCACTACATTGTACACCTGAAACTAATATAACACTGTATGTTATTTATACTGAAATTAAAATTTTTAAAAATTTAAAAAATAATAAAATAATTTTAAAAGTAGGCATAATAAAAAAACAACAAACAGTTTATGGGGAAAATAGGGTTGGAACACAACCCTCAAAAACATCAACAGTAACACATTAAAAAAAGGAAGAGGAACATAATAAAAATGGTAAAACAGTTTAGCACATTTTAAATATTTAAGAAATACATAAATACTACAATAAATATTTTATCTTGAGAAAAACCTTAGGTATTTGTAGACATGGACACTGAAAAGGCTGTAGCTTATGAATTATTGTAAAGTGGTAGAAGGATAATTATCTGAAATAAGATAGAAGTTGTAACACCAGATGTATATGTGTATGAGACATAACACACAGAATTCAGATAGCTGGTAGATGTGTGAGACGTGTGTATTTTGTGCATCACAACACCACTTGCTTCTTTTAGGTATAGTTTTCTGTGTTCGTCTGGTGTTTCTCAAGGACAACACTGCACATAAGCAAGCATGAAATTTATGCTTAAATTGTTCTCTGGTTTACCAGTTGTGTTGGAATAAATCTGTTTCAAAACAAGTATTATAGCAGAACTGACTACATCAACACAAATATTTCAAGCATCCATAATATGTTAGGCATTCTGCTGAGCTTAGAGGATAGAAGGGAGTGTAAAACACAACCTCTGCACTCAAAGGGCTCACAGTCTGGTAAAAACAATAAGCCAGTAAGAAACAAACTATTACATCACACAACATAATGCTTTAAAACTATTAATATTCTGGTATTGTTGGAACTAAGTGTGAATGTGGCTGGGGGCACGCAATTTGAGGAAAAGCTCTGGAGGACATAACTGAGAGAAATCTACTACCCGGATTTGTATTTCAGTTCTGCCACTTCCTTGCTTTGTGATCTTGGGCATGCTGTCAGTCTTCTGTGCCTCACTTTCCTCATCCATAACAACAGATGATAATAGTATCACCTACTAAAGGACTAGGGCGAAGAATAAAAGGAATTATTCTAAGTAGAACGCTTAGAACAATGTTTGTTACATACTGATTAAGCATTCAATTAGTGGCCATTGTAATTACTCTCAGTAATATCATTATTACTATTAGAGTTGGACTTTATCACTATTACTACTATGGATGAACTGGAAGGTCACACAAAGGAGCTGACATTCTTCCTGGAAGCAATGGGAAACCAGCATAGGAATTTAAGCTGGGATATCATAACATTATGTTTTATAATAGAGCTTTGATAGTAGTCAGTAATATGGATAGAAGACAGGTAAAATGGGAGGCAAGCATATATCCTAACAATCCAAGGGAGAGTTTAGAAAGGACAGCTACAGAGTGATGAAGAAAAGAGAACGTATTAAAAAGACATGAGATGAAAATTCTAGGCCTTTATAATGGATTGATTATATGCTGACCTAGAAGGAAAGGGAACCTGCAATGAGTCCCAGATTTCTGTTTACTTAACTCAATAGCTCACAAGGGTAGGGATATCACAAGACTAGGGATACAGCTAGAAAAAAATAGATTTGAAGAGGAAAACTGCAAATTTAGTTTAGGACTTACAAAAATTGAAGTGCCTGTATGAAAACACAATGATTAATTAAAAATAAAGATCTTTACTACATGAGAAAGTCCTGGGCTGGAGATTTGGAGATTATGCACAGTATCAGTAGTGTATAAATATGTAGTACCTGCACTATAGTTGGGAGGATGAGTACATGTCACTTTCATATGGACAGTGTGCTCGGCTTTATCATAAGCCTTTTGTTCCTAGATTCTACCGCAAAATAATGTCAAGCTGCTCCCTTCTAACCTATAAAAAAAAGAAAGAAAGAAAGAAAAATAATAAAAGAAATTAAAAAAAAAGAAAAATAAACTTCACTGGTGATAGTGAGACCATAAATATAAGACAGATGTAATATATCTATAAAGTATTTTCTCCCACTCTCCCCCATGCTTCTTACTGGTACCAGTAAAACTATAATACACACTACTCTTCTGTGTGCCAACTAATAATGTCACGTTCATGAGTAGCGTCTGTCATTATCTCTACTTTAATGGCTTATTCTCAACTGGTTAAACCATTCTGAAGGCCCAGATCACATGCTCTCTCTTCCATTCAATTTCTTAAGGGTGGGCACCATTTTTTATAATATTCCCGTTCTTAAAAACATCTCTTGGGGGGCGCCTGGGTGGCTCAGTCGTTAAGCGTCTGCCTTCGGCTCAGGTCATGATCCCAGGATCCTGGGATCCGGCCCCGCATCGGGCTCCCTGCTCAGCAGGAAGCCTGCTTCTCCCTCTCCCACTCCCCCTGCTTGTGTTCCCTCTCTTGCTATGTCTCTCTGTGTCAAATAAATAAAATCTTTAAAAAAAAAAAAAAGGGGCGCCTGGGTGGCTCAGTTGGTTAAGCGACTGCCTTCGGCTCAGGTCATGATCCTGGAGTCCCTGGATCGAGTCCCGCATCGGGCTCCCTGCTCGGCAGGGAGCCTGCTTCTGCCTCTGACCCCCCCCCCCTCATGTGCTCTCTCTCTCTCTCTCATTCTCTCTGTCTCAAATAAATAAATAAAATCTTTAAAAAAATAAAAAATAAAAAAAAAATAAAAAAAATCTCTTGGTTTCCTATTTTGGAAATATTTGTTATTAATTAACAATGAATTAATTAATGAAAATTAATGAATGGATGAAAATTGATGACAATTTTCCACTTGAGATAGTATTTGAAAGGAATGTTAAAGATAGCAGTGAGGGAAACAAGCCAATATTTGGAAGCTATAACTTAGCAAAACTTTAATAAAAAGATAGGTAATTTTTATAAATGACTTTTCAAATAAAATAATTCCACAAAACTTTAAAGAAAAAGAGAAACAGCACAGGTTTCTCAAAATGTGATGGCAGACTGCTAACCATTTTTTAAATAACAATGACAAAAGACTTTTCAGAAATATTTGATCTATTTTTTAAAATTGCTAAGCTTAAAATATATCAGGGGGGAAAACAAAACAAAAACACAAAGATCTCTGCTGTCCAGGTAGAAGAATACACATCCTATTCTAGGAATCACAGAATTTCCTACTTGATTCAGTCTGGGTTGTGGGAAGAGGAAAAAAAAAAAAAAATAGAGAGAGAGAGAGAGTCCTGGATAACAGATTTTTGGCCACACTTGGTTGCCTTTCAGTTGAAATGGGAAAGATTGAGGAAATCTCAAATTTTGGATGAAAGAGCTAAATTTTAGGCATGTTGTGTTTAATATCAATAAATATCCAAGTGGAGATGTCTAATAAGTAGTTAACTAAATACTGTAGCACACCACGGGCAGGATGACAGGAACATCTATCAAATGTACAAACCATTGTTTAGAACTTAGATCAGTAAAAGATTTTTGGTGGAGAAATATTTAACCATGACCTAATGTAGAATTGGTAGGGCATGGTCATAATAAAAACCTGATTCAATTTTTGTTTCCTTAATATGCTTTCTGCAGACATTACAAAACCACTCTATACCAGTATTAGTCCAGTCTGAGCATGGCACTGGCTATATGGGTATGGTATTCAGAAAGAGGCTGAGCTATTTTTGATACATTCTGAAGTTAGGGGCATTTTCATAGTATTTAAAGCCCTGAGACTATAAAACCAAGGATAGTGAGTGTATGAGGATAGAAAAATGTAAAGTAACAAGAACTGAGCCCTGGAGCATTCTGCTTTAAGAAATCAGGAGCAGTGGAGGAATGAATAAGAATAACTAAAAAATGATTAAGGTAAAAACAAACAAACACAAACAAAAAACACCAAGTGAGTGTGGAGTTCTAAAATCCAAGTGAAGAAAGTAAAAAGAAAGAAATCAGTGGTCACATTATGAGTTAAGTGTGGATTAAGAGCTGACCCTGAATTTAGCAATGTGGTAATAATTGGTCACCGTGAAATGCCATTGCCATGGTGACCACTGCCATGGTGGGGATGAGAGCTTATGGGGAAAAAAATTAAGAAATAATTGGAAAGAAGATTTGGAGAAAGTGAGATAAACAACTTTTCCAAGGAGTTTTGCTGACAAGAGTAACAAAGAAATAGGGTAACAAGCCAGTTAGTGAAGTAGAGTCAAAAGAATGTTTTTATTATAGCTTATGAAATTGAGAGGAATTACAGAATCTTGTTTGTTTTCTACATATTTGGGATAAAGGCATTTATTATAGAAAATATTATCATCTCTCAATATGAAGCATTTATTTGCTTCTATAAACTGTTCCTGACATTGTACATGAAATGTAAATAAACTGCATTCCACAGACATATACTGCATAAGTGCATAATGCAATTGCATAATTGCTAAGCAGATTAGCAGTACTATCACTGGGTCTGAACATAAATCCTCACTCTACTGAGAGGATCCTTAAAAATTTGGAAAAGTTAATTACTCTTTGGTACAGGTTCCATCAATAAAATGGTGTTATTTTAGCTACCTCATAGTTGTCGTTATGAAATTCATAAGACAGTGAACCAAAAGTTTTTATCGTAATGTGTGGAAATTCATTAGCAATTAATAAATTTGACAATCATTTCTATTTTAATATTGATAAAACTAAGAATGTTTTCCTACAGGACTTTTAGTTCACATATGTAACATGTTGATTCACTGGGTATTACTGTTAAATGTGTGTGTCTGTGTGTCTGTGTGTGTTCTTGAAATCTGTTATTAATGGATATTTTTAGCTACTAGTTAAACTTCTTTGTCTGGATTTCATATGAAAAACACCTGTCATTAGAAATACAAAGGACCCTCCTCAAACTTCTAGAAATTATCTATCAAGACACAATAGAAAATTTTGTTCCTAAATGTAGACCATTTAAAGCATTTTCTTTAAAATGAGAAATACTAAAGGATGTCTACCAGCATTATTATGTCATATTCAATGTGCAATGTCTTAGCCAATGTAACATAACAAGAAAATAGGTAAAAGTTATACAGATAAAAAGAAAGAAACCAAATTGCCATCATTTTCAAATGACCTAGAATCATCTAGGAGAGTCATTAAAATTTTAGATTCCTGAATGTTGATTCCAGAGATTCTCAGACAGTAAGTCTGAGTTTCTCAGTCACCATTTCCACTGATTTAATTTGTTTCCTGTGTATGCCCTTATTTTTGTTAAAGAAACAAAAATGCAATGAGCATGACTTGTTTTGTTGAAAACCTGGACACTTTGATTAATATAATGTAGAAATTTTGGAAATTAGATTCTTTCTCCTAAGATTTGTTGTTTGTGCTTATTATAGTTTTAGTTTTAGTGGCTTTTCTGAACATATTCCATAAGGTTTGTATTCTTTGTTGTATGTGTTCTCTGAAGTCTGTTCTATTGGCTTGGTGGTTAGCTAGTGATTGGACAAACATTTCTTTAAATGAGTAGAACCAAAAAAAAAAAAAAAAAAAAAATTTTCCCGTTTTTGCCAATGGGCTCTTTTTCTTTTTTTGGGACATGTTTTCAACATTGGCAACTCAGTTGACAACTCTGCCTTAGCTTTTGCTTCCTGCTTCCTTTGAGCCGCAAGGTTGGCAGGAAGTGAGATCTTAAGGCATTCTCATATCTTTCCTGAGCATACATATAGCCCTGAACATGGGTGTGACCTTCTAGATTCCCAGGAATATGTTGGGACTTTTCAAAATCCTTACGAATTTACCTCATTCCCAGCTTTTCTTCTCAAAACTTTTGGTTAATCTATTGTTTGCTCCAAATGTTATCTATTGCATCAGGCAGCAGCAACCTAAGACATTAGCCTATAAATGACTTCAATATATCTGCAACCCCATGTTTATTGCAGCATTATTTACAACAGCCAAGATATGTAACAACCTACGTGTCCATCAATAGATGAATGGATAAAGAGGATGTAGGATATTATTCAGTCATAAAAAAGAAGAAAATCCTGACATGTGTGACAACATGGATGGACCCTAGGGGCATTATGCAAGTGAAGTAAGTCAGACAGAGAAGGAGAAATACTGTATGATCTTGCTTAAATTTAGAATCTAAAAAACAAAAACAGAAACAGAACAGATTGGTGGTTGATAGATATGGAAGTGGGGGTAAAGGGCAGAAGAAATGGGTGACAGTGGCCAAAAGGTACAAATTTCTAGTTATCAGTTAAATAATTTCTAGAAATGTAGTATACAGGATTGTGACTATTAAAAAATAAAAACAATTTTAAAATAAGAAAAAGGAAGGAAATGCAACCATACATTAATGTTACAGGCTGAATTGTGTCTCCCTTAAATACATATGTTGACGTATGTATCCTGGTACCTCAGAATATGACTATGTTTCGAGACAACATCTTTAAGGAGGCCATTAGGTAAAATTAGATCACAAAAGAGGGCCTTAAATCCAGAGAAGAGAAAACTAGATGAGCAACACACAGAGAGATGACTGTGCAATCATAGGGAGAAGGCGGCCATCTGCGAATCCAGGAGAGAGGCCTCGTGAGATCTAACCTACTGACACTTTGATCTCAGACTTCCAGCCTCTAGAATTGTGAGCAAATAAATTTCTGTTGTTCAAGCAATCCAGACTGTGGCATGTTGTTATGGTAGCTCTAGAAAACTAATAATTAATGATTTGATTTCAAAACATGGTAAGAAACAAAATGAAAACATGGATTTGTTAAAAGACAAAGGAGTTTAAATGCTGCCCTGCCACTGAATATTCTCAGCTTCAGATTCCTAATTTGCAAATGAGGATAAAAAAGAAACCTATTTTACTATAATATTGCAGGCAAATTATTTTCTGATGTGCTAGATGCTCTGTGTATCTTAAGTGATGTGGTGGCATTTAATCCTTCTGGCAGTAATGATAGTGCTGGTAGTAGCGTGGCTAAGAAAGGTGTTTATAAAAATTAGGTATTTATATGTTTTCCAACTTTCCTACAATGGCCATGCTTAACTTTTCTAATCAGGGAAAAGAAGCCAATGAATGCTATTTTATTTATTTATTTATTTTTTTAAGATTTTATTTAGTTATTTGAGAGAGAGAGAATGAGAGACAGAGAGCATGAGAGGGAGGAGGGTCAGAGGGAGAAGCAGACTCCCTGCCGAGCAGGGAGCCCGATGCGGGACTCGATCCCGGGACTCCAGGATCATGACCTGAGCCGAAGGCAGTCGCTTAACCAACTGAGCCACCCAGGCGCCCCAATGAATGCTATTTTAAAATATATTAGTTTTAAGAATATTTAGACAAGGGACCCCTGGGTGGCTCAGTCGGTTAACTATCTACCTTTGGCTCAGGTCATGATCCCAGGGTCCTGGGATTGAGTCCTGCTTCGGGCTCCCTACTCAGCAGGAGCCTGCTTCTCCCTCTGCCTCTGCCTGCCGCTCCCCCTGCTTGTGCACATGCTTTATCTCTGACAAATAAATAAAATCTTTTTTAAAAAAGAATATTTAGACAAAATCTCTTTAGTTAATCATTTGTGAAGTATTATGTATTGAAACATATTGGTCAATGACCACAAGAAACAGACCCGTACTCAAACAAGTTAGCAGCAAGGGAAAGCACACACAAGAGGAGTTTTGAACATCTTGGTAAAAGGGAGTGGGAGGGGCTCATGCTAGGACTTGAACATGTGCAAGGTGATTTTAGGAGGGCTGATGGGAAGCAGTGACTAGTTCTGGATTGGGTGCTGTCAGGAAGCACAGGCAATTCTGTGATGGGGTATCTTGGCACCCTGAAGCCACAAGTGGGAGGATTACTGTATAACCAGAGTTGTTACTGATAAAGAAATACTGGTCACTCATGTGAGGTAGAAGGAGGGGGTGTTCAGTTATTTTTGTGCTCCATGACATCCTTTCATCTAGTTTCATCACAGAGTCTCTGTGTCCCTGTCATGTTCCTCCAGGGTCACACATGGCTTCATCTCAGTATTGTTTATATTCTGTGAAAGTTTTTTGTTTTGTCCATGTTCAGTTCAGAATACCCCAGCCTGGCTCTCAGCTTCTAGCTGCCAGGTGCCAGTGATTTTGTTTTTGTTTGGTTTTGTTTTGAATCTATCTTTTTTGTAGTCTGGAGACTGCTGGTATGGATGCCCCAGAAGGAGTCAGTCCCTTAGTTCTTTGTAGCCAATAATCTGTAACAACTAGACCTCCTTGCTTAGCAAATACATTTCTGCATAATTCGTTCTCAGACAAATTTTTTGAATAAATAAGACTATAATATTAAATTTTTCTTTATCAAATATAAGATTAAAAAAAAATATTTCCTCTTTGCAATTCCTTGAATTCTCTATGAGGAATTCATTCCTAGTCATTTGGAGCCTAAAACACAGTCCCTCCAAAAGTAGGGGGTTACGGGTAAAGTTCAAATTAGGTGTTACTTCTTGGACCACATGAGAATGATTTAGCATGTTAGGCAAACCTAAATCCTAACCAGTAAGCGACTTTCAAATAAAATGCATTAAATGTTTTGCAGGCAGGGGAGAGGTTCTTGAGCTTGGTACCTCTCCAGTGCTCCCCATTTGCTCTGCAGGCTGCATATGCCAGGAGAAGCTTGGAGAAGGAGGTGAAAGGGAATCTCATGACCTTGTCTAACTGCTTCTGAGTAGAGCACGTGGCTGTCCTCCTACCGAGATCTCCCATGCCTATGTGTTGGGGTGCAGGTGGGAAATGAGAGACAAAAGGACCTTTGGAGAAGGAGTGCTTTAAGCTACTTTCTCCCGGTAAGAGATGAAGTTTTCCCATTTTCTGCTTATTCTAATGGTGGCCTGGGATCCAGCAAAGCTTCAAAAATTAAGAGGACTCTCACAAGGCCTTATGGAAAAAAAGCAGGTAATGAACAGAGGCAATTTTTAAAAGTCACAATCAGAGGGGAGAGATACAGAGCTTGCAATTATGTGCTAGAGAAAGTTGAACTGTGAAGGGCCTGGATTCACAGGAGGGAAGTACCCAGCTAAGGACCCCACTAATGAATTCAAAAAGGATGTTCTTGCTTCGAAAATGTCAAAGAATAAGAATCAGTTAAATCTTATAAGGGGAAACACAAAAAACCTCAGTGACTAATGATGGCAAGGATTTTTTGAGTCGTTTAGATATTGATTTAGAGGACTGCTTTATTGGATTAAAAAAAACCATAAATGCTTGCTTCTAGGGTTAATAGATTTGCGTTAAAAATCCCTATGACGGTTCTGTAAATGAAATAATTGCTTAATCTCTAAGGTAAAGAATTAAAACCCTTGGATAGACTGAGAAAGACTGACCTCAGTGAAGGGCAGCCAATGCACAAAGAGTGATTACACTTAGGAAAAGAGAACGTGAAGTAAGGTATTTGTATAGAGCAATACAGAAATAAGACAGTGACATTTTGTGCCTTTTGAAAGCACTGGCTCCTTGAAATCCCAAATGCCTAGAATATGCTACCTTAGGTAAGATATAAGCAGAAAGCTCCAGAGTTCTTAAGAATTCCAGGGTAATTTTCAGAGGACCAGTTCCATTCTTAAAAATGATTCACTAAGTGAAAATTAATCTCTTTAGTCTGAAGCATTGCTGTTGTTCCCACGAAGGACCAAGATAGAGAAGTTAAACAACATGAAGATGCATAACCATTTTTCCTGAAAACCTTGAGCTTTATTTCCCAGAGTTCCCAGCTAATCCTTTCTGCTCTATTTATCTCATCTCTGGGGAACCTTTCCCAAATACCTGAGGTATGCAGCTACCTATAAGAAACAGTCCCTCTCCACTATTAAATTATGCTTTGGGGAAGTGCTATGTTTAAAGACATTCACATTGAGGTATAACTGATCAAAATAGGTGCAAACAGTATTCCAACAGGTGGAAAAGCTTTGTAAGGCTGAGGAATAAAACTTTAATGGAGGGTTTCAGATAGGAACCATTAGGTAGGACTGATTTTGTGGTACCTGTATCTGAAATCCCACTGGCGTTTACATGTTCTCTTGTCCTCCATGACAGGCTAGTTCCCTTCCCAGTTCCTGAGAGGCCCATTTTAAATTTGAATGGGGTAAGTGAGTTCAACCATAACAGCCCCTCAAGGCATGTTCACAGATTTAAAAACTTGCCCTGAGAATAAGGTCCCAGGAATTGAAGACTATTGGATGCAAAGCATGTCTAGGCACAATTAGGGAGGAGAAAATTGGAAAATTAAGCAAAATGGTAATAGAACTCAGCAAGACATTACTGATTACTGATAAAGTTAAAAGAAACAGGAGGGAAGGAGCTGAAAAGGGAAACTGCTGGGAAGTGACACAGCTGCTGGTTTTGACAAAAATGACTCAATCCAACAAGCCAACTCTACTGCCTTTGATTTGAAATCTCCAGCCACAGCCCAGAAAGTGATTTAGCAAGGAGAAAGATACGCAACTGGACTTGCAGCGTGTGTGGAGACCAAAAAGGGTGGATGATAAGATCAGTTTGTATCCAGGTGTTCCAAAAGTCATATGCAAGTCAGGGGTCAAGTTGAGGGCAGGTTCTAAACCCGAAAGGAGTCGTGGCACCGAACCAGTTGGCATCATAGTGATTTGCAGAGACAAAGTTCTTTTTGTTCTCTTCCCTTCAGATCAGAGATGACTTCCATTTGAGACCAATGGCCTCTATGTTTTTCCTGAGGTAATACCACTATTGCTCCTATGATCTCTGAGTGGGGCTGTTGCTGAAGATACAAATGAACAAACGGAACTCTTGGCTACTGGAGGATGAGGAAGACAGAAGAGTCCCTGAACCTCACTGGCAGTAACTAAAAATTCAAACAACATAATAAATTCAATTCCATAAGTATTTTTGAGTGTCCACCTAGAACCAGCCACCATCCCAGGGATATAAAGATGCGAGAGCAAAAAATCAGAAAAACTGATATATGGTTGACTCCCTCTCTTTCAGTCTAATACAAGCTTTCAGAGGAGATTTAAATACAGCATTACAGGAGGACACAAGGATGGGTTACTTCTGAGGAATGGGGATGAAGAAGAGTTTCAAGAGAGTGACTAAAAAGAAGAGCGAAGTAAGCCTTATCATGCTCTCATTTCTTTAGAAGACTTCCATTACTCCTTATAGTTCTCACCCTTCTTCCTCCTCTCCTTCTTTTATTAAAAAAAGTTATTGACTTAAAGAGGGTGCACATTATGAATAAAGGATATTCTATGGAATCTTCTAATTGGTGTCATTTCCCTTCATTTTGTATCAAACAGAAGGAAAAAATAAGAAATTTAGTATCTGTTTATTTTTTGATCTAAAGAAGGCATTTTATATCAAGAATGCATCAATCTAAAGATTCTTTGATTCTACAAAGACAGTGCCTTTGGGTAAAGCAACTATGATGTAGAAAGGATCTGAACGATTATCACAACCCTGGACTTCAGAGGCAGTGTTTTCTGCAAACAAAAGCAAACAAATAAATAAATAAAAGGAAAACCTAGCAGAGTGCCTCTAAACTGCTGCTCAGCATGTTCAGCCTGCTTACCTAGCCAAGCATTCCTTGGATCAGGCCCCCTATTGGTTTTATTTAACAAGAGAAGTACTTCTATTCAGTTTGACATGCCTTTAGTTTAAGGGGAATTCAACAGAACCAGCAGGACAGACTGTTCACAGTTCTGATTCAAAGTTCTAAGATTAAAGAGTTAATACTGAAGAAACAACATCTTCAGAAAAAAATCCATTGTGTCTATCCAAATTGACAGCTGTATATTTCTTCCATTTCTTAAATTGCTTCATTTAAAGGGAAAATACTTACGGACATCATTAATGACCTTGTTTATAATAAAAGCATGCAATTTACAGAAAAGAGTATATATACATTTTTAAAGCTGGATCATTTTTTTATTTGAAATACAGTAAAATTATACCATAATTGAAATTACTAAGCATTTAAAAAAAATGCCATCTTTCTACAGTTCTCCTTTAATATCCTCCGTTCCTGTTCCTGCTTCATTCCCCTTTCTTTTAGATACTCCATGTAATTCTAATCACCCCATTTACCTCTTGGTGAATGAGGGACCCTCCAACCAAAACAGCATGAGATGGCTGAACACATGACACCCAACACTGGCCAGATGAGAGTGGCAGCAGTTTATTAGCCACATACATTCACAGCCTGAGAGGAGGACACTGCACTCTCTCTATAGGACCACAGAGGGTGGAAAGGTGGAGTGAGGTGAAACATTTATTCACTCAGGAATAGAGTGAACCAGTAGGGACTGTGGTATTCAGACTCTGTAGTAATCAGAGGGTGGAGTGCAACTGGGCTAGCTGATAGCTGGGTAAAAAGTCTTTCCCACCGGGTGGGAGCAATATCTGGTAAGAGCAGGGAAATTTATGCTAAGAGTTTCATGACTCCATGAAACTCCAAAATGTCAAGACAACACATGGAATTTTTAAGTCTTGCCATACACGTTTCTACATGTGTGTCCTTTGGCTGCCCACGGTTCTCAGGCACTGTACATTCTAAGCTTGACCTTCCAAGAGAATGTGTTATGCTCTGATATTAGAGTTTTATCACTTGTAAAACTAAATTCTCCTTCATTTTCAGGGGGAAATGTATAAAAAATTAATTCTCATGAAGGTAGTAGTTTGCTATCCTACCTATGCAATTCCTAAGGGAACAACTTGTAGTGCTTTTAAAAATACACATATTCTGTCATTCCTACACCAAAAATTCTGATAGGTTTGAGGTAGTACCCACAGTTGTGTCTCAACAATACACCCCTACACCCCTCTTACAGTAACTGATGGATACAATAGGCAGAAAATCAGTGAATATACAGTTGAACACTACCATCAGTCAACTGCATCTAACTGATATTTATAGAATATTTTATCAAACAACAGCTGAATACACCATTTGCCAATATAGACCATATTCAGGGCAACAAAACATACCTAAACCATTTTAAAAGAATACACATTCTCACACTGCAGTGGAATTAAACTGTAGTCAATAACAGAAAGAGGGGTGGAAAATCTCAAAATATCTGGGGATTAAACAACACACTTCCAAATGATGCACAGGTAAAAGAAGTCCTAAGATAAATTTAAATATATTCTGAACTAAACAAAAATGAAAGTATACCTTATCGAAAAGTGGGAGATGTAATGAAAGTGGTGCTTAAAGGGAAATTAGCACTGAATTACAAGGGAAAAAAAGCTCTAAAATCAATAATCTAAGATTCCACCTTAGTAAACTAAAGGAATGAAAGTAATTTAAGTCTAAAACAAACAAGAAAATAACAAAAATTAGAGTAGAAATCAGTGAAATTAAAAGAGGGTATCAGCAGAGAAAAATCAGTGAAACAAAGTCGGTTCTTGAAAAAGGCCAATGAAATCTATAAACTTCTAGCCAAGCTAACCAAGAAAACAATAGAAATGATAAAAATTATTAACCTCAGAAATAAAAGAGAGGTTGTTACTATTGATTCCATAAACACTGAAAGAATAATTAAGAACAACTCTCTATGCACAAATTAGATAACATAGATGAATTCCTTTAAAGACACCAACCATCAAGACTTAGCAAGAACAACAAAATAGATAATCTGAATAGCTCTACATCAATTAAAGAAATTGAATCAACAATTAATAACCTTGCAAAAAAGGGAACACCGTTCTAAGATGGTTTCACTGGTGAATTCTACCTGTATTTTAGCAAGAAATGTTATAATATATCTCTATATTTTCTTCTATTCCATAAGATAGAAACAGAGAGAACACTATCTAACTCATTCTATGAAGTCAGTTTTACTATAATACCCAAACCAGTTCAAGACACTACAGGAAAGGAAAGCTACAGACCAATATCTCTCCAGACCATAGATGTAAAAATTATCAAATTGTACCAAAAATACGTAAAAGAATTATTATGTTATGACCAGTGAAATTTGCTCCAGATAAGCAGAACTGCTTTTACATTCAAAAGTCAGTTAATTTAATCAACCACATCAACATACTAATGAAGAAAAAAATCATACGAGCATATCAATTGATGCAGAAAAAGCATTTGACAAAATTTAATACCGTTCATGATAAAAACTCTCAGCAAACTAGGAATAGAGAGGCCTTTTGTAACTTGATAAAGAACACCCGCAAGAAACCTAAACTAACATATTTGATGACAAAAAACTAGATGTTTTATCCCCTAAGACCAGGAACTACATAAGGATGTTCGCTTCTACCACTTCTAGTTAAAATGGTACCAGAAGTCCTAGCTAGTACAATAAGACAAGAGAAGTAAATAAAACATATATAGATTAGAAAGAAAGTAATGTCTTTGTGCATGACATGATTATACAGAAAATCCCACTGAATTAATGAAAAAAATCTCTGGAAAGTAGCAATTATAGCAATTTTTAACAAGGTTGCACAATACAAGGTCAATATACCAAAGGCAATAGCTTTGCTATATAACAGCAATTAATAATTTGGGAGAAAATTTTGCAAAACACATATCTGATAAAGTACTTGTATCCAAACTATGCAAATATTTGTATAACTCAACAACAAAAACACAAGCAACCCAATTTTAAAAATGAGCAAAAGGGTGAACCCTAAGGTAAACTATGGATGTTGGGTGATTATGATCAGTCAATGTAGATTTATCTTTGGTAAATAATGTACCATTCTAGTGAGCAATATTAATAACGGGGGTGGCTATGCATGTATGGTGTCAGGGAATACATGGGAAATCTCTGTACCTTTCTCTCACTGCTTTTCTAAACCTAATACTTCTCTTTAAAAAAAAAAAAAAGTCTTGGGATACCTGGGTGGCTCAGGTCATGATCCCAGGGTCCTGGGATGGACCTCCGCTTCTCCCTCTCCCTCTGCCACTCCCCCTGCTTGTGCTCTTTCTCTCTGTCAAATAAATAAATAAAATCTTTAAAAAAAAAGTCTTTAAAAAATGGGCAAAAGATCTGAACAGACACTTCACGAAAGAAGATATACAGATAGCAAATAAAAAGATGTTCAATACCATATATCATTAGTGACTTTCAAATAATGCAACAAGATACCACTACACACCTATTAGAATAGCTAACCCCACCCCTCTCAAAAAAGACAATGCCAAATTCAGGCCAGAATTCTGAGCAAGAGGAATTCTCATTCATTGCTGATGGAAATGCAAAATGACACAGACATTTTGGAAGACATTTTGGCAGTTTCCCACCAATGTAAACATATTACCATGTGCTTCAGCAATTATGTTCCTAGATATTTATCCAATTGAGTTGAAAACTATGTCCGCGTTAAAACCTGTACCTAAATGTATACAGCATTTTTATTCATAACTGAAAAAAAAAAACTGGCAACAACCAAAATACCCTTCAATAGGTGAGTGTATAAACAAACTATGTTATATACATACAATGAAATTTTATCCAGCAATAAAAGGAAATGAGCTATCAAGCCACAAACAATCAAACAAAAAGCCTGGAAGAATCATCTTTGGTTATGGTGACTTTCTCTATTATTTATCTATTTTCTATTCCAATAAGTTGCATTCCCGTCTTTATCCTTTCCTTATCTCTAATTATTTGGGGTTTTATTTTCTCCTCCTTTTCTGTTTCCTTACAATGAAATTGTAGAACATTTATATTAGACTTTTCTTCTTTTCTAATATAAATCTTTAAAAACTATGAGTTTCTTTCTCACTGCTCTAGTTGCATCCCACAAATCTTGTTATGTTGTGTTTGAAAACATGTGTGTTCAGGTACTCAGATGCTTCAGTAATGAGGATATAGACTGTCCTACCCAGTAAGCCACCTGGACCAGAGGAGACAGGACAGTATGAGGGAAATCTAAAATCTCTAGAAGAGAGATGAGTGTCAATTGGAGGCTTAAGAGCCAATTGTAGTGACAGGAACTATGCTTCCGTACTAACCCTCCTTTTGTAAATCTTCTCAGGAAACAAAGCCAACCAGAATCCTGGAGCAGTTCTTTCCAGGAGAGATGAATTTAGACTATCAACTCAGTAGATCAGAGTGTAAGGGGTGAACTGTAGTCAGTCATTATGGAGGGCTTCTCTGAGCTGCCATATCCCCTTCTCAGGACTGAGTTGCTCATTACTCAGGGGCTGGGAAAGCTGTTGCTAAAGGCTCACTGCTGCACTGCTCACTGGAAATTGCCTTCAACCAATGAGATTGCTTTACTTTCCCTGAATCTGCACCTTCTCCCCTGGGGCAGCCTGTATTCTATGACTGGTTGATGCATTGGTACATAGGCCTATACCCTCACCTCAATTCAGACCAACTCTGTAGTGTCAACCCCATGACATTGGTTGATGCTGCCCTATGACTGCATCACAATTCAACTTCTCCCACTCAGCAATCCTATTTATCTCACGCATGGAAGTGTTATTCTCTAACAGTATCCCAATAAGCCACCTTCACATAAGTCTTGGAATCTTACCTGACCTATGTTAGTAAGTCATACTTCAATAAGACCTCAAATTTTAAAAAGAAAAACATAATGAGAGATCTGATTATAAGAACAGCTCATATCACACTAATTAAGAATAACTGCATTACCAAGAATAATTGCATTATTTCAGAAAAATATAAGATTGATTATATTATCCTACCTACAAGTACCAAGGAACATGACCTAATAGAAGGATCTAAGGACTCTTAATTGGCATATGCATTAAATATTTATTAGAACATGCTATGTATGTAAAGGAAAGCATTAGAGTCACCACTGTATGTTAATCAATGAAGGTGGGTAATTTTCTCCAGGACACTGTGATAAAATTCAATTTCTTCCTCTGAACAAGCTTCTAGTCTCTGAGTTCATCCACAGCTGCTACCTTATATAAAGCCCCCACGGCATGGAATAATGTCCAAAGGAAGTTCATCATCTATAGGCAAATTTTCTGTTTTGCAAATGGCTCTTGTGAGATATGGGTCAGCCAGGGTCTGAAGTGTGGTCCCATGAAGTGTGGTCACTTCATGGAACATTCCACAACAGTGGACAAAGTCACCCTGGCCCCTGTTGGAATTGAAAGTTGTGAGGCTTCTGTGCCAAATGTCCACTTTGCTTGTGGGCTAAGAAATGAAGACTGGGAGCTCTATGAAAAAGCTGCTCTATATAAGGCTGAGGTTCAGAACACTGTACAACTCTTGCCATCACAGGAAACTTTCTGTGTCCCAAAGTGCACTGCCCTGGTTATACTGGAAATGCAGTCAGCCACAGGCAAATGTGGACAATAGCAAGTTTTTCTTTGATTACCTCACAATTTTGGTTTTGCTCATTTGCCTCTTTTGTGGAGCTACTTCTTTTCAAGATATTCACTGACTTAATGATGTTCTTGTTTGCTCCAAAGCCTCTCACCAATACTCTGGACTTGTCACTTTCAGCTTTTTCCAATTCCACTTAGTTTATTGCAATGATCTGCACTTTGTAACAGAAGTGCAGCATTTAGAAATGCAGCATATGACCAAGAAATTATTAACCATGTGGTATGAGTGGAACAAATCAGTAAATCCTGTCTTTGTCACCTTTGTTCAGAGAGGGATAGAATGCAGAAAGACCTAGCACCCATCAATTCTGGGTAGCAAAGAGGAACGTTTTTCAGCTAGAGTGGTTTATTCTGGAATTATAGGGAGGACTTCTCTGGGCAGGGGCCGAGGTTACGTGTCACAGAGTTCTAACTGGGGAACTCAGTAATGTGTTGTCTGAACTAGAATGAAAAGACCCACATTCAAATTTAATCATAGGTCTACAGCAATCTGCCTCAGAGTCAATTGGCCTATGGTTAATTTAAGGCACATTTTGTGTTTACAAAACCCAGAAATGTTTCAAGAGACCAAACCTCTCCTTTGTGAGGTTAGGCTTTGGGAAGTACAAATGAATGTGGAAATTGGGGAGAAATCCATTCATATACTTTCCATAATTCTACTGTAGCACCATCAGAAAATTGCCTTTCCTTCCAAGAAAGTTCACCATACATCTTCATCCTGGCCTAAAGGGCTTGATCTATCCCAATATACCATGTTTTCTTGTATGCTTCAGAAAATAAAAAGTGTGTATCCTTTGGTTTATTACAGTAGTAATAACCTTGGGTTATTTATTAGAGGTCAAGTGTCCTACCTCCTTGAGAGACCCTGGAGAAGATACTGATAGAAGAATAGCAGAAACCCAATTCTGTAGTTTCACAAAGATTTTCCCTGTTCATCTGGGTCCAAAGGAAAAAGGTTATAAAATGTTGTCTAAGTATGATTACAAATGTATTTGTAACATTACATATTCATAGGAAAATAACACTAGGAGATTCATGAACTTACAAGCTATCTCAAAATATCTAAATTTAAGCTCCTGGAAACTCCCCCTCCTACTACATATGTACATACATATACATATGCACACACACACATACAGATATAAACATAGTTATATAGATCAAAACATGTATATCATAAAAACATATATAATCTAGATTATCAAATATTACTATCTTATATGGTATAATATATAAATTACATGAAGATATAACCCACAGCCAACTTTCTCACAGGCTAATGGCAACTCTATCCTTACACATTTTAGGCCAAAATACTTGAAGTCAACCTTTCCTCTGTTCTCTTTCTTATTCTTGATATCCAGGCAATTAAAGAATATTGTTGTCACAGAATTCAAAATATTACCAGGATATGATCTTATTTCAGAATCTCCACCACTACAATCCTCCACTTACTCCTCCACGTACCCCAAAACTCCTCTCTCAGCTTAAACTCTTGTTTATATGCCTATTCCTAATTAAAGCAATCAGAGGGATCCTTTTTGAAGCCTGAAAACTTATTGGACCATACACAGATAGCCTAGGTTAATCTAACTTAGACAATGGCCTTAGGAATTCATTTACGTCTTTTGAGAATAGGCCTCTATTCAATTCCACCCTAGTGTTCCATCAATGGGCCATGGTACTGATATTTCATGAAGGGGCAACTCCATTTTTACCCATTTTATAAATTGGGAGTTCAACAGCTTAGAAAAATTGTTCAAAACCCACTGCTCTGATCTAACCCCTTCGTTTGCTATAGTAGGAGACTCAGAGCAGAGAATCATTTCATGCCAAAAAATTGATGGTCCTGTGTACCCCAGGAATGTGGCCTTCTGCCCTGGCCTAGGTGGTTTTTAAACAGACATCCCAGCAACCTGAGAACCCCTGAAGTAAAAAGCTTCAAGACACTTGCCTTGATTGATCACACTCTGAGGATCTCTGTGCTCAGGACAGGCCTAATGCCTGACTGAGAGCTATCTTAGGAATCAGCATCTCTCACTAGCATGAACTAAGAATTTTTACCAAACTCACTTTTTAATAGTATCTATTCCTTTTTGTGAGGTCAGTGTGGTGACTCAAATAGGTTACAGCTGGCCATGGAATGAAGAACAGTCTATACTCTTTTGAACTATCACAATAATAATAGTAATAGTAATAATAATAATGATGATAATAAAATAGTGCAGGCTATTGTACAAACACTTGGGATGTCTGAGCAGGGCTGTCTGTTATTCAGAAGGAAGGATGGGGAGCCATGCCCAAGATGTCAATAAAACAGTCAAAGGGAAATTCTACTAGGATCTGACTCTCTAGGCCATTTAAGAAGATATAATGCTAAGAAGATAAGGGTTCTCTAATTTATATCTGAAAGGGAATTTTCAGATAATGTAGTCCAATATTCTCATTTAGATGATGAGGAATATGAGGCCCAAAAGGGCAAACTAATTTTTCCAAGTTTATCCCACTAATTAGAGATTGAACAGCGCCTGGAACCAAACTCTTGGGTTTCAGTGTTTTCTTTACTGACCAATATAGTGAGACCTGGAAGGAATTTAGTTATGAGTGGTATTTTATAACAAATTCCTATGGGTTCCAATTATAATTTTACCCTTTAGTCTCATCTTATAAATCCATGAACCTTCATATAATAGTAGTCAAATAAAATATGTACATAATTTTAATCAACTCTTAGAAATCTTTTTCAAATTAATAGCTTCTTTGTATCTACTGTGTGTGTGTGTGTGTGTGTATCTCATATCAGTAGGAAAACAATAAATCTAAAATTTCAAATATCTCTTCTGGTATTCTGGTTCCTTCCTAATAATCTTAAGTCTAGTTTCTAAATCAATTCAGTCCACCCAGCATTTTCCTTTATATGATTGCTATATTTCAAGTCTTTTACAGGCCAATCTCATTTCTCTCCCTTTCTCAATCTATCCCAGAAGCACCCTTTTGTACAATCATAAGCTGAGGTACTATACGTAAGCTTGGGTTCTGGGTGATTTGGGGTGAGTTCAAGAGTGATGTGGTGTTGGCCTGTTAGTTACACATAGCTGTGCTTCCACAGGTAGTATCCAGAGATTCAATCACACCAATCTAGACAGAAAGAATGCTAGAGACATGCCAAATATATGGGTACTAGTGGACCCATTCCACTTCCAGGAGGGAAGACAGAAGCTAGAAAAGAGAAGCAGACTCAGAACAGAGGATCATAGGAGGTGGAGCAAGAACTTAAGGTGGTTCACACATCCTCTCTTATGAGTGATGATGGGGAGACTGTAAGGGAGTTGTGCTAGTTATTACCTCTGTTTACAAAATATTTCTACCTCTCTTCTCCTACCCCCTTGGAATTGGGCAGAGTATCACTTCTTGGAAAAAAAAAATAACTGTGCACTTCATCATGTTCCCATTTGCAGCCTCTCTGATCACAGAAGCATATGTTGATTGGGAGCTTCTGTTAGCCTGAATGACTAAAATGAGCATAGCTCCCCTTCCCTCATCCCTACCTGGTAACTTCCACTGGACATGTAGCCCAGATGAGAAATAGACTTTTGTTGTTTCAAACCACTAGGTTCTGGGGTTGTTTGTTATCTTAATGTAAGCTACCCTATCTGGACTGATATATCTAGATGGTTTAGACATTGTCTGCATGCTCAGATTTTCCACAGGTAAAGAAGAATGAAGCTTTCTCTAAATTCGTCTCGAAGCAAGTTTCCCTGTGTACTAAAATTGCTTATCCAGGCCTTTGCACCAGGATCTAATAGAACAGAAAGTGAAATGGCAGTGGAAACTCAATAAGTGAGGTCAGACAGACTGATGAAAAATAGGAGGATTCATGTGAGGGAAGTCAATCAGACTTGCGATGGTACTGGAGTGGCCACTTCTATCTCCATGAACAGATCTAGATTATCCCTCAGGAAGATTATCTCCAGAGGATGTCTCTCAGAAGCTGGTTCTTCTCTAAGGCCAGTGCTAGCCACTGGGAACGTATCTGAAATATTTCCACATGGAAAACACTGAGGATCCCAGCAGCTCTCTTTCTCACTCCCACTTTCTGGTATTTTATTCCTATCAGTATTTTCTGTTTCAAGGCACAAACAGGGAAGACTATGAGAATTATTTTTAAAAAATAAGAAAAGAAATACAATTTTCCCCAAATCTTGTCAATCTCCCAATGGAAAAGACTGACTTTCAGTCAAGACACAAGGGTCCTGGTCAGAGAACTGACAAGTTATTTTATCTAACTCTCCCTTTACTTAACTCAACTGCCAATAGAAGATATATTTAGGTTATTGTTAAGACCCTAGTCCTAACATTCTTTGACTCTAAGCCATTTTATTACTCACTACACTTGGTAACCAAGTCAGTTATGTTACATATTTGCAGAGTTCCTAGAATATTTTATACTCTAATTTTGAAAAAGAATTTAAGAAGAGCTAATGTCAAAAACTGTTTATGTTCTGAAAAAATCTAAAATGAAAAACTCAATCAACATAAAAGCCACTGTAGTACTTTAAACTGTGCTGTTCTTCTGAGCCTTCTTTACACAGCAGTTTGGATTGCCCCCTAAGGAACTGTAATTGACAAAAAGCAAACTACATTTAGAATAATGATTAGAGTTACTAATATGCAATATTATGATTCCATCAAGCTCTATCTTTGGCTGTTAATTGGAAAGGCACCAAAGGATTCAAGTAAAGTCAGCTTTACTTTAACAAATTTAAAATTTTCAAAGATAAAGGATATGGCCTATACCATCTTTTCAAGTGCACCATCTAATCACCAGCTCTGTGGAATCATCACACCTGCATCTGAATTTGGGATGCATTATGAAATATAAAAACCCAACACAGGACTTCTCTAGTACTTTTACCCTATCAGGTTTTTTTGGGGGGAGGGGGGGTCACAGTCAGCAATTCCCTTCCATAAGGTATCTCTGGCATTTTGGAGAATCCAAGAGATTGGAACTTCATTGTCTCCACCAGATTTGATGACTGTTAGACTAAGCAATCAAACATTCATTCATTCATGGAAACCCTGGGGTGAAATGTGAGTATTCTTCTTTCTGATTTGCATGGCCTAAATTCCTCTCAAAAAGACTCTGAGGTAAAGTTTATAGACAGCAGAAATCATGCATGGTGGAGTCAAGCAGGGGAAAAGGAAAGGTCAATGTGAGGGTACATCGTTCAGTTAGCCACTACTATCAATAGTGGGTGCTCCATCCCACAGAATCCAAAAAATCTAAGAAATAGGTCTGTGATTTTTCCATGCAGGGAACAAAGAAGAAAACATTTCTTCATCACCTCCCATCTTCTATAATTGAAAAGTTACCATATGGGATACTTATAACTCTGCACTTTGGGTCATTCATGCATCAGTTCAGACACATGAGTAGATTCCTATGGGTGTCTTACAATACACATAAAAGCAGCTCTGGGTCAAGAAACAGGAGAACTTGAAGGCTTTTAGTTTGCTCTTGTATGAAGTTATTTGAAGACCATGTGGAATTTATTATTGAAACAATGGCTGAAATAAGAGTTAAAGCCAAAAAGATTTGAAGTGATGCAGAAAAAGGGTACAACACAATCAAACCCATGCATTACTCAGATATGTTAATACCCTCCACTAAATTCAATGCAGCAAAGTATCACATTCAAGATGGAAGCCAGTCACAAACTCTTCATATAATTAATACGAGAATTAATAGAAAAGGCTGCAGTCCTCACTTAGCAACTGAATCCTGAAGCTATACTGATATTTATCATCTCTACCCTCCCTCAATTATTCTAGAATTCCTCACCCTTTACCAATACTTCAACTGGCCTAAGTGGCTTGCTTAGAATGTGATCTGAATTTCATGCATGAGTCCTTAATTGCCTTGCTTTATTGGACTTAATTGCTGCAACTGACTATTAACCATTATTACTGAAAATGGAGGCACTAAGAAATGTCATAGTGAATCTTCTGTTCCCATTACATAGCTGGAATACTAGCTGTTCATAGTGCTTAAAACTGATTACTGCCACCTACATAAGAACTTGATTTTTTTGACTTGGTTTCTCCTAGCATGAGAAGCCTAAAGAGACCATGTGATAATTCTAGCTTCAAGTTCTTTAGAACCTGTCTTGTATCCTCTGGAAGAATATTTCCCCAAGAAGATTCAGCACCTATATTCCAGCAGAGCCTAAATTTACAGAAATAGAAAGAAAAACTTCCACAAGTGAGTGACTGAAAATGATGGTGAGAGGAGTTAATCCTGCTTCTGTCCTTTGGTTTCCAGGTCTATGTATTCTAATTATCAGGGATACAGCACCATATGAGAGATCTCAAGTCCACAGCAGCATCTTCCACTGCCTATTCTGGTCTCTAGAGGAGAGCCAACATTGATCTTTTCAGAGATGTCAGTTATGTCCACACTAGCACACTCATTACTGCCTAAATGAAAGGAGCGTCCTGGGAACCACCAAGAGAACTAAGTCAGCTGATAGTTCTCCAATCTCACAATTAATTCATGGCAACCTATTGCCCTGAGCCTTCCGACCACTTCTTCATAATAGATTTTCCAGTTTCTATATCATCTCCACTTCATTAACTATGCAAACAGTTATCATGTCCCAGCTTCAAAGATCCACCTAGTAATGTACTGGGACCAGAAAATCTTGCCCGAGTATTGAATCTCAAGACAATGGTGGGTGTTCACATGGTAAGCCTTCACCTAACCAGTGAAAGACTCTACAGACCCACGTTCATCCATGTTTACCAATTACCTCTAGTATATATTAGTCAAGACTTTACAATGATTCAGTGTGTAAGCTATGTTCCCAAAGAGCAGCAGCTCTATTTCCTACTTGGGTTATACTGAGTCCTGACCCTGGTATTTGGCATGAAGGCAATATAGTGGAGGCAGGAGTAGATCTTCTAGTCAGCAAGCATCATTGTTAGAGGCACCTGCCTTAGGTGAGTATTTATAGGATCACTAAGCAGAAGTAATCTGTTCTCCTCTATCAAGGGAAGGGATATGCTTCTATTGGCATAAAAAAATCAAGGGGCTTTTAAGATTCTCAGGCTCATCTAACAACTATTTTCATTCTAGGTTTTAGGCCTCAAATTGTTTCCTTTTAGGTCTCTAACTTTGACATACGGAACCTGTCAGGGTTGCACACTAAGTTTCCTTGGCAACTCTACCATGCTTAAAATTAAATACTATGACTCATTTTTAGCACAGTTCTACCAGATACTGGAGGGAGAAGTGCTTTCTGTAACTCTTCAATGGAAACACTCTGGTTTCATAGCTTTCTTTGAGTTGATAGGTGTCTAAGTCCATCATTTTCTTTTGTTATAGTTTCCAAAGCAGTTAACAAATTCTGATTTATTTCATAATCCTTATAATTGAAGTTTTCCCCATATGTTTTGTTTTTTTTTTTAAAGATTTTATTTATTTATTTGACAGAGAGAGACACAGCGAGAGAGGGAACACAAACAGGGGGAGTGGGAGAGGGAGGAGCAGGCTTCCTGCTGAGCAGAGGGCCTGATGCGGGGCTCGATCCCAGGATCCTGGGATCATGACCTGAGCCCAAGGCAGACGCTTAACGACTGAGCCACCCAGGCGCCCCCCCCATATGGTTTTAATGGCCCCGGGTATCATATAACCTAATGCCTCACATCCCATATGCCTATTATCACAACTATGCAAAGATAAGAGTCAATAAATATGATACTACATACCATGAGTTAATTTCTAACCCCCACTCCCGGTACTAATGTTATTAGTCTGGGTTCTTGCCAAAAGAGCATGAAAACAAAGATCTGTGAATGGGTATAATATTTGCGAAAGTAATTCAAAGGAGCAGAAGTAAGGCATAGAGGGACTAAAACAGAAAAGAAGCAAAGTCAATGCAAAAATATGTAATCACTAAGAATGCTAAGAACTGGCTGTCCAATCCAGTGGGATATAACATTTGAGAATTACTGGGCTACAGCAGGGTTCTGCAAACTAACCCTGGTGACCACCTGCTTTTGTGAATAAGTTTTATTGGAACACAGCCATGCTCATCTATTTGCTAACTGTGAATGGCTGCTTTCACTACAGGAGATATTTGAGTAGCTGTTGCAGAGACTGTATGTCCCACAAAAAAAAAAAACCCAAAACAAAACAAAAACAAAAAACATATTTACTATCTGGCCCTTTAAAAAAAATGTTTGTTGACCCCTGAGCTATAGAATCTAAACAGAAGGGGGTAAGGAAGCACAGGCTAAATGTCATCTGATTATCATATATAGGCAATAGATGCCACAGAAGTTAAGAAAGAAAGAGATGAATGAAAGGCAAACTACCCAGGGAAAGGTCTACCTGAGACCGGGAATGTAAGAAGTTGGGTAAGTGGAAAAGAGGGGAGAAGGACACGTTTTCAAATAGTCTAAGAAGAGGCAGGGGACTATATGAAATAATAACCCTTGATTTTTAAGAATAGCTGGCTTATGTCAGGTAGTATTAAGATGTTAAGTTGCTGAGGGATTTGGGTTCAGATTCTTGAGCTAAGTATTTCTTCATTTTATACTCCTGTGTAAACCAGTCATGCCTTTTGCTTTTTAAATGAAAACACAGCCTCATACTTTGTAAGGTTAGAAAGAGCATATCTAAATTGAGTCTCTGCTCTCTGAATGATCTCAGGTAATGTAGTTAACATCTCTGAGCTTCACTGTTTAACATTCCTGTATAGTAGGATGCTTGTATGGAATAAAATCATGTTGAATATATAACATAATTGGCAAGATGTCTGTACATAGTAAGGGGCTGAGTCAGGAAGGGATCTTAACTGAAAAGCACAAAAATCAGAAAAGAAATTTATTAAGGGATAGTAACTAGCACAGGAAGATTAGAATGTCACACTTTGAATCCATGTATCTGGGAACAACACTTGGCTTAGCTATGGATTGACTCCCGCAAAGATGCTGTGGTACTGCTGGTGGGCACAGACCACTGACACTGATGAAGGTGTCAGCAGAACTACTGTTGCTGGCTCTGGAAACGACAGGTCTCTAACGCTGTCCTCACCAAAAAGTGGTTCTTCTGGGTGTATGCTTTCTCTGATGACTCAGTCCCAAATCAAGGTCTTGTGAAACATCATCCAATTAGCAGAGTTCAAATGCTGCATTCCAGATTTAAAGGAAGCTGGCAAGTGAGATTTAAGGCTTCTTCATTAGGCAAGCATCACTGCTAAAGGAGAAAATTCCCCCAAATCCTGAGATTGCTCTTGAGGTGATAAACAAGCAGAAAACAAGACAAATGTCCAGCACAAGTCTCATTATTTGTTTCGTTCTTGCTTCTCACATCCTTACAAAACTTGATAACCTGCCCTCCTGCTAATACAATAGAATCCCCCACAGTGGAAGTTTCAGTGATTCATAGTTACAAACTTGCAGCCCACCATACTTTTTAGCTTCCTCTGTTGAAACCATAGATTATGAGAAATAAATACCAATGATATATGGAAAAATCAAATTGCACAACAGATGTTGAATTTTAAATGCAGTATGGGGTTTTCTCATTTTTTAATTCTTTTAACCAGGAAGGAAAATTCAAAGCCAATGTTGACTTCAGCTACCATCTCATAATGCTGTTTCCTCCCCACTCAAATCCCTCTAACCTTTAGCTGATTCGTCACAGAGGCATGAATTAATGAAAATTTAACAACCGCTCTTCCAGTAAAGGCTAAGAGGCAGGCCCACTGCCCCGTAAATTGTGTAAATAATACAATGTTAAATAAGAGTATTTAAGATCTCAAATTTCCATTTACTCAATTTTTACAAAATTCTTTCATAATTATCAGATAGCAGATTAGGAGATTCGTATTCCATTTTGGCTCAGATCACCTCCAGATGATGATGAGTTTGGGACTCTAGGGCAAATTATTTAACAATCATAGTACTCATTCTCCTCATTTTTAAAACTGAAAAATAGAGATTTTTTTAGCTTCCAATATTTGATCCCATGCCCATTAAGAAATTGCATGCATAATTGCTTTTTTATTAGATGTTACAAGAAAACAGCTTGACAAGTATAAAATAATCAATATGTAGCCAACTGATGATGAACAAAAGATGTAGAAATACTTAAGTAGATAATAAACTGGTTAGCTTGAGTGCAAACAAAGATAACCTAATTCCTGTAACACAGGATACTACTAACAATGGGCCATTTTGAGTACAGAGTTATAGGCAATGTCCCTCTGGCATCTGACGTACTTTCTCTCTTCCAAATTGCTAACTAATGGCCATATTTTGGACCAGCAGAAGTAGAAGCTTCAGATGAGACCTGGCTTCTGCTCTGTGGGTAACACTATAGAAAATGAGGCAGTGGCATTTCTCCCTCTTTCCTATAGCCTTTTTGCCTTTTAGCAATTTGGGGAAAGCAGGGATATTAATTTCAGACTGGGATGACCTTTATCCCTATGTTTCTTTAATGTGAACTTTCCCTCTATCAAAATTTGGAATTTTCTGGTGGTAAAGACACGTTTTCTTCTTTTTCTTTTTTTTTTTTTTTTCCATTTTTTAAAGGGTTATTGTCTCCAGGAAATGGAATATAAAGTCTAAGCTTTTGAAAAACTACTGTGTACTCTCCATAATTTAATGCATTACCATGTTACCAGTTTGATCTTAAAAAATATATCCATTTGAGTTAGGTCCAAGACTTTTATGCATGAAAGGGAAAAACTGGTCCCACTTTTAAATGAAAGCACATGCTAACTGAAACACTGTATGAAACATCTGTATAGTTTACACTACAGAATCATAGACTCTGTGATGGGAAATTCAGACAAGACAATATGAACTTTTTTAAAGACTTGTCATCACCTCATAGCAAATCTAAGGAGTTACAGTGCACTAAGTCTATATTTATAATATACATGAGTTAATGGAAAGACATTATTATCTTCTGATTATTATAGTAACATCATGGAAAAGCAGTATGATATACAGTGTGCTTCTTCCATTAGCTCAGCAGTAAAAGATGCTTGGTGGGCACCTTCTTCCAAACTGACCACCCTGATGAACCTGAGATAATTAACCTTTTCTTCTCCCCTTGAGAAGTCACCATTCTCTTCTCCTTTACCAGGGAAAAGGAGGCTACCCAGGACATCCTTCCATGCTGTCACCGGGCAATGTGGGGCTTTTAATTCATTTTCAGGCTTGTATGTGGCTTAGGCCATATTTAGTTGTATTTTCTGTCCTGAAACTGTAACTCCTTCATTAGTCTGCTAGATGTTGAAACCCAATAAAATGGCCTCAACAGCTTTCTGCCCTGAATCTCACCTCTAAAACAAAATATAGGTGGGGGTGATTTCTCTCTTCAATAGAAAATGTAACTAGAGATGAAACCAAGTCTGCTCTGCATGGTTTTTATGTGCATGTGGTTTCCAGGGAAACCTCGCCCTGATATTTCTAGATGCTAGGATAGTAACTGGTACCCCTCAGATTCTGCCTTTGAACAACTTAAAAATGTTCATAGCATCAAGGAAAGAGGGGCAAGAGCTATTGAAAAGAGAAGTTTCTTTTAAAATGAAATTTCATTTTTAAAGATACATTTTAAATTACATTGTAAAGGGGTCACAAAAAGTGGGAGAGTCTAAAGGTTTAAAATTTAAGTGAAGGGAAGAGAAAGAGGTCCCTTTGTTCAGGTGAACAAACAAGTAAATCTTTACTTTAGGGTAGCTTTTCAGACTTCAAAGAGGAAAACAGTAAGTTACAAGTTTGATGTTTCCATTACCTGAATTATCACTATTCTAAATGAAGGAGGGTCACAGAAGAAGGGAGTACCAGGTATATGACCCTGTTAAAGAAATGTATTTATTGGAAGAGCCAAAAATATGAACTAATGAAAATAATTTATTTTAACCCTTTAATTTGCTTAAGTATGAATATATGTTAATGATGATTAATATGAAATAATAAAGGTTAAAAAGTTACTCCAAAGCAGTGTTGCTCTTTACTTTAATAAGGAATACAATGTACTTTTTTCTTCAATTTCTAACTCTCTTATTATCTTTGTCCTGAGTTTCTTTCCTTTCTACCTATTCAAAATCTACCTTTCATTTCAGATCCTCCTCACATTTCATGTCTTCTAGATGATGCTTGCTTCATCTTTCTTCTCAAATGCACTTACAATTGGTAAGATATTTTACATTCAGTTTATATTTGTGAAACATAACTTTCTAAATATTGCTACAGCTTCTTTGGAAGTAAAATGTTATCACTGGATAATATTCCTTCTCTAGAGCTAAAGTGTTCTCTGATATTAACCTTCCACTGTAAGAATGTTAAACTCATCAACTCTAAAAACATGACAGTGATGGACAAGGAAAGCAGAGGAAAAGAGAAAGAGAGAACACAATGATCAAGTTTGAGCTGTGTTTTTTGGCCCCTCAGGTAGCTCTGATCAAGAATTAAAGGATGGCAGCCTCCCATCTGGATTAGTGATTTCTCCCCATGGGTAGGAAGTGAAGGATGGACAGGAAGAATATATTTCCTCCTCTAACATTGCTTGAGAGGAAAGAAGCATTAGTATAAATTCCCACTATGTAGATTCAGGTTGAAATTCAAGGCAAAGTATTCACTCAACCACTATTATTATTATTATTATTATTACTACTACTACTACTACTACTACTACTACTACTATTATTATCATTATTATCATCCTTCTGGAAAGCACGTAATGTTTTAGTTCATGTTTGGTTCTCACCACCCAGCTCCTTGACACAAAGTATATGTCCATTATACGTTTTTTGTTGAGTAAGAGAATAAGACAGGAAGAGAATTATAGGCTGTCCCAATCCTAGTTCAGGTTGCTCTGGAGGAGGTAGACTTTAACTTAGACTAAATGTATAGATATCAGATGCTTGGGCATAAGGGGAGAAGTAATTCTAGTCTGGGCATTCTAAGCACACAGAGAGATGAAAACACCCGAATAATCTCACTTTAATGTTTACAAAATTGATCTCTTCTAATTCTGGCAAACAATCTACATAATTCACGATTTGAAGTGAAATACCAGACCTGGATTTTTTATTTAGACATAGCCTTCATAAACTGAGTAATTGTGATCCTTTATCTCGTGCTGTGAAAATGCCAACCTTTCAATTCCTCCAAGCATCTTGGTACAGATGGTCCCTTACTGCACAGCCAACAACTGTCATTTTATTTTACCAATATCTAAGAGACAGAATGATTACATCTACATCAATCATCTTGAATAATAGAGACAAAAATCACTGAATTATTGCAAAATAACTGTCTCTCACTTTCTAGAGAAAAGTCTGTGATTTGCAACATTTATTTGTGATAATGTAGGAGGCAGACACTCAAGTGACAATATTCTATTCTCTTGAGTCAGAGGTGGGACATGGACAAGTTTTCAGAGGACAAGCAAAAAGGTGACTTATTACTCCAGAAAGCTTTGGCTTTCTTTTTAGGACAAGAGGTTGTTCCAACAAGCATCAGGCAGAATTACTCAATTGTCTACCACTATGGCAGTGTCTGCATGTACCAAATGGCTTAAATGTGTTGATGGATGGGAAAAGAAAGCAAACCACTTACTCAAACATCTTGTTCTCTTAGGTATTTTGACAGCCTTTAGTACCTACATAGACTGTGGTTTCAACTGAGATCATAGCTACAGGCTTATGTGATATAATTTTGCTGTCTTAACAATTATGTCAATCTAATCAGCAAGACTGAAATTAGCTATTCTCTCAGAAAATTAAAAAAGGAACTGATAGAGAAGAGGAAAATTGTTTATTAACTTTTTGTCCCTCTTCACACCCAGATGGGTTGCACAGGTTCATAAACACTGGTTCCAATTAATAGAGCCACTTAATAAACAACAATAAATTGGATTAGCAAATTTCATCTGCTTCTTCCTAACACACATAGATAATAGCTATATTTGAAATAATGTTTTCAAAAAAATGATACAGCTATTTGAAATGTTTTACTTTGTTGATTTACAACATCTTACTCAGTGATTTAAAGTAATTAGTAGAGTAAGTGCCCCCCCCCCAAAAAAACATGGGCAGTATCTTCCTATGTTATCTCCTAAAAAGGACAAACAGGGCTAGATCTATTCCTGGCAATCAGTAAATCATTATGGGTTGGTTAATGACAGTTGTCTTTGTCTTTTGTCTGATATTGGTACGCCACTTTTCCACATGCATAATATATTTATCAAAATATCCCAACAATAATCATGCTGTGTATTTTGTATTTGCTTTTTTTTCTTTCTTTACTTTTTCATGTAGCACACCCATTTTGTTGTTTTGGAGTTACAGGGCAATGGAAAAAATACAATTTTCCATCTTATTAAAATTAGGAACTTGCTCAGCAGTAAGTTAAAAACAGCTGAACAAAAGCACTTCAAACTTGGCAGGTGGCTAGGGCTCCTGAGGAATCATGTCAAAGCTTAGTTTCAAAGAAATATTTGAAATTAAAGTTTAGATGGCTTTAAAGGTCCCTTTGAGTCCAAACTTTTGGCAGATATCAAGATTTAGGAAATAATTTTGGAAGAGAGGAAACTAGCCCAACCCTCTTTTTCACCCCTGCTCAGACAAATTAAGGCAAGGACTAAATCAGCAACAGGGTTAGAAAGACAGGAATCCTACCGTAATAACTTAGAAATATCTTCATTCCTGTGGCTTAATGATTGAGGTGGCAGCGGTTGTGTGGTGAAACTGGAACCATCTTGGCCAAGAATTCTAGCACTAAGCGTTCTAATCATTAGCTACATCAATTTAGAAAGCTCCATTATCTTCTCTGAGCTTCAGTTTCTCCCTATGTCCCATGTAGATCACAGTAATAACAACTGGGTTTTAACTGTGATTTTTTTTGAAGATACTTTGAAAAGACAAAAGGAAGTTAAAATTATCATACATAATTTCTCTCTCCACCTCTGTCCCTCTAGCCTACCACATAGAATTGCTGGATTATCTCAAATTTCTTATTTGGTGTTGTTAGCATAGATTTGGACTTTTAAATGATAAAAGAAAGTCTGAGCTCATATCATTCCCAAATCCAGCAGTTGTAATTATGTTTATTCAGTGCCATGGAAGTCAGTAATCCAAGATGAGTCATTTTAAAAGCTGATGTTGTCAAGATGATGAAATTAGTCATGTAGCCAATCTGATTTGGGTAATCAGATGATCAAAATATCTGACCCAACCAAACTAAATTCCAATTATTTCCATTTTCAACTTTGTTAGTCATTTGAGTTTTCACTAAGATTATGCAATCCAAGCCACACTGTTTTGCAGGGAGAAATGAAGCAATAGACAAATTAAGAACTAGGGAGCAATGCATTGAGCGTAGAAGGATAAATTGAGAAGTTTTAAGAGAAAAGTGCAACAATCATCATCACTATCATCAACATAATTATTATACATGGAATGAGCAAGACACTGCAAAGCACAGTGTAATACTGAAAGAATTATGAAGCATACAGCTTGCACTTTGGAAGTGTATAACATTAGAGGTCACAGACTATGTACCACAGAAGATTAATAATACTAAATGGAGTTTTTGTTATATCTTAAGTGAATGGTATAGATGGTTGATGTTAAAGGAGCTTAGAGGAATAACATAATTATTAAAAGCTGAGCAGTTAGAGGTCTTAGAGCAGAGCCTGGCTATGAGCAAATAAGTATAAAATCACCCAGCATAAATAATAAAGTACAGATTAGTTCCTATGTATGCCTCATACAAAGATGCTAGGACCAAAAGAGTTGTCTGGGAAATGGGAATATACTGAAAAGATGAGTTAAGATAAAAGTAACTTACACGGTAATTGTGTTGGAATTACTAAAACTGAGGAATAGTTAGACCTATTTGCAATGTACAAGGGCATATCATGGCTTTAGATATGATCCAAATTGGAATCAGTATCCAAATTAAGCTTAATTCAAGGCATGGCAGTAGGTATTCTCTTAGTTAGGTTACAGAGCTGTGGTTCTAGGATGGACTATTCAATTTTAAGAAAAATTTTGGCCGATAGCTTGGATGAAAAGAAATCAGGTTTGGGCACCGGGGCAGGAAGTGGCTGGGCCTCAGGTAGGGGCAGAATTATAATCCACTAGCCCTACAGTGAAGAAAGTAAGTAGTCTCCACTCATACAGACTGGAGTGCGTAGTATTAGAATATATAAAAGATCCCATTCTAATCTCACTGGATACTGGATAATCCACTAACTCTAGTCAATAGTGACTGGACCTCTAATATGTTGCCAGATTTGGTTTCCATTTGTGCAAGAGTTCTGTCTCTCCTTGAACTCGGATTTTGAATTTTTGAATTGCCTTTTATACATCTAAGACAGTAGGTTTGGGACAGGGAAGGGCTGACTTTAGAAGTGTTGTCCAGGTAGGGCTACTACTGATTCATTGTCACTGAAATCCTTGGACAGTATTAAGTAGCAGCTAGGGGATGGGGAAGGGTTATTTGAGAGTTTGTCCCTTCACTGCTAGAAGTTACTTTTAAGTTCATGGCTCATATAGCTCTGTAGCTAGTCCAAAGCCACAGTTATAAAGTTTTATATCTCATCCCTCAAATCACATTGATTCTACAGGACAGCTGTCAATTCTAGAGATTAATCCCATCAGTAGGACTCAATTTTATTAACACATTATAAAATATTATGCTAATTAGACACAGAGACACACACACCCCCCCACACACATACTTACATTGAAAACAGATCACAGCATTGCTTATAATGGGCAAAATGACATTTCTAAGACATTCCTAAAATGATTAACCTTGTAATTTTCCAAACCTTTCTGCTCAGTCTATCTATGGAGATCTGTGCTGCTAACATTTTTTTTTTTTTTTTTAAGATTCCTGCTAGACAACTGATAGAATACAATGGAATAGCACTTCTTAGCCCACAGAGCTCAAGAGCCACTTAATCAGCGAGGAGTGCACTGGCAGTGCTGTGGACTGAGATTCCTTTAAAATAGCTAAGCCACAGCCCAGACCAACTGCTGAGTGACAAGACTGATGCATAACCCAGAAGGAGAACAAAGCCTGCTATTCTTGCTCTCAAATGTATGCTTTTCAAAGTTGTTAATCTTTTATATGTGGGCATTAAACTTTTAATTATCTTCTTCTTGTGTTATATTTAATCTTCATCATCCATGAAATGGGTTGGGCACATATAATATTTTTACAGGTGAGGAAACATGGGTCAAGAAATCAAGAAATACACTCTACATTTCACCTCAACAGTGAGAAAACAGAAAATACAACCCAAGCCCCTCACTCCCAGAACCACTCTTTTTCCACTGAAAGACAGTGCTTACAAAGTTTTCCCAAATATACTGGAGTCAACATTCACTGCTTGGATACCAATGGCAGTTTCTGACAGTTTCTCACTTCCCAAATCAACAGCATAGATATAGACTTTTCTTATAATCTCTGTGGCAAAATCCATTTTTTTGGATACAAGAAAATTCTAATATTTACCTAAAATGTAGTTTATTAGGAGGAATATGACATAGAACTCAGAGCTTTGAGATAACTTCTTTCACTCATAAAACATTTTCAGACACCTAGACATACATATTTGCCAATACAGGAACTTTCCCAGTAGCAACTCTATGAGTCAGTGTACTATGCTTTAGGTAGGAATAAATAAAGGATGGCAACTTCCATAGGACTCCATTCCTTACTCAAGGAACTTGCAAAAGAGTTAGGCTGACTCCATGAACTAACTAAGGAACATTTACAAAGCATATGAAAAAATGTAAATACAAATTGATAAACCTAAGCATTGATGAAATATGAAGAATTTCAGAATAGTCATAATGATATGAAATGAGTAAAGATAACTTGTAGGAAGAAATATCTGAGCCATGTTTCAAAGGAAATACAAAATTTGGATTTCTAGAGTGTTATGTGCATATATGAATTTCACACCAATGGGAGAAAATGAGAAGAGACAATTGTAGCAAATTCTACACCTAAGTCAACAGTCAGTCTTTAATAACGGTCACCTTGACCCACAGCAAACCAAACAACTCAACTTATACCCCATCACCTTAAAAGTGACTATTATAATACCATGCAGAATGTTTAAAGCATAAGGAGTCAAATCAGATAGGCCTAGGTTCAAATCATGACTATCCTGACATTTAACTGTATACTTGAGCAAGTGGCTAAAGCTTTCTCAGTTTTCTCACATATAGCTTGTGAATAATTTTACCTACCTATCATACTGTGGGGAAGTGAAGGCATAATGTATGTGACGTACTTAGCATAGAGCCTGTCATCATGGCTCCAAACTGTTATCATTCAAGCAGATGTCATACTTCTATCTATCAGAGATGGAAGTATAAATTTGTTATTCCTTTATTTAAAAGTATTTGACACACAAGACTGACACTCAATTGAACTTTATAAACTTCCTCTTTTGGACCACATGCAATCAGTAGGTAAGACTGGGCATATGGTATAGTAACTATTAGCTAATTACTGAATATGCCTCATGCCAATTGTGTAGAATTCTCTTCTCTGAGCTCAAAATCTGTGTTTTTCTCTAAAAATGTGTTATATAATGTGACCCTTACCCTAGTTGATCTCATTTTCCAGCACTTTATTTCCTACTAGTTTTCTTCTTAATAAAATTCAAATGTTCATGGCCTTTAACTAAATGCTTTGCATGTACAAACAACTTGCTTATGTATGCCCTGCCTATAGGCATCTCAAAGGCTTTGGAAGATGATATATTATGTGAATGGATACATGGCTATAGTATAACAAAAGAAATATGTGGTCTTAATTCAGAGGAAGATCTGGTGCAGACTCCAGTCATACTCTCTTTTCCACATCACCACCAAACCCCTAGGTTTCTGGATATCCTGCTAAAAATTGGTAGAATTGGCAAGTTTTGGACCATTGAAAGGCAGGACCCATGTCTAGGGTCACAGACAGGCATCACTTCTGGATAGCCAGTGGGAGATATTGCAGTATTGATCAACTAAAATATGAAATATAAGCCTTGCCCTCAAATAGCTTTCAAACTTGTAGGACATACACTCATTGATATTTGTAAGGACAGAAATTCCCTTCAGATGTTAGATTCAGACTCAGTCCTAGAGGTGATCAGAGATTAGAAGATTATTTCAGATTCAGTAGAGAGAAATTTGAGTTAGACATGGAAGAATGAGTAGAATTCTAAGGTGTATTTCCAAGACATATTTGCTGGTAAAGTTACGGCTATAGAATATAGGAGGTAAAGGAAATGACATTTTTAAAAAGTCAGAGAAATAGGAAAACATGATGTTTTGCTGGTCTTTCAATATTGGTTGGAGTACAAGCTTTACTGTGTGAGGAGAGTACAATATATATGGTCAGAAATTATATATTGTTGGGAACATGCGGTGCTGAAGGAATACTTTGCTGCATTTTTAAAGACAGGCTGAGTTTTATTACTTAACTTTATATTCATTCAATATACAGTGTTTACTCTGTGTCAGGCAATATACATTTTAGATCAGCACACTTTAAAAGATAATGTGGATTCATTCACATATAGAGATTACTTGCTTTAAAAAACAAATGGAAGTTTTGTTTGCGTGTTTATTTTTTTTTCATTATTCCAAGTTAGCTGAGACACTAAGAAGTAGAAGTTTTCTTCATAATACAAAATTGGGCAGAATGATTTGGGGCACTCATGAAAGGCACCAGGTGGCCATTCATGTCTGTTCATTCCTAGCTTCAAAGCCTGAAAAAAACACCAGAGTCATAGCCTACAAGTCTTTACTGCCATTAATGTGACATATTTCTTCTTTGCTATAAAGGTTAAAAGACCTGTAGATGTGAGATCCCCTGAAAAGTTTTAAAGGCATCTGACATCTGCTGAGAACTTGTCACAAAATTGAAAAAAAAAAAATCTTGGGGTCAGTTTTCAGGGAGACTCCTTTAGTACATCCACACTGAAAATACCTCTGGAAACTACCTCTCCAGCTTCACACTTGATGGCAGTGTTCTGCAGCAAATCTGGAGAAAATACTCAGACAGGTCTTAACAGCCTGTATTCAGATTTATTGGGAAGCCAGGCTCCATTTGAATGTGCACATTATTCTTATTGAGAGTCATCAATGCTTTGTCAAACTTTACAAATGTCTTTTAAATGACCATTAAAGTAAAAAGACAGTGAAATGTGGGAGCCAAGCCTTAATGCAGTCATAATAATTTTCACCCTAAATCTGAGTTCCCAAATCATCCAACCACAGAAAGAGCATAATTATCATGTGAAATGTAAAGGAATGATAACAACCATGGGGTCTTCCTTTGGATGCCGGGTCACTGTGGTTGGTTATGTTCCCTAGCTAAGCTGGCAGGGTGAGAACAGGGAATGACAGGTTAGATTTTAGATGCTCTTTCAGTCTTTATAATTGTGCCACTGTAGAAATCCAAATCTTGTTGGAAAGTAGGGTTTTCAAGAAAAAAAAAATCTGATAGGAAGATGTAATTGCCTAAGGTATATGTAAATATTTAAGTATAAATATATGTGAGCTTGCTGTCTATTTATAGACATAGCCATGTGTGTATTTGCATCTGTGTGTGTGCGTGTATGTAGGCACACAAAGACATTAATTTAACTCACCCAGCTATTTATTTCTGGATATGACTGTTGGAAATACATCACACAACCATCCAAATTTCTATCCCAAATGATGTTCAAGACTGTAGATCATTAAATATTTGTAGTTACATTGGGAAAGCAGAATCAATAGCAGGCTTTCTAGTTAAAAGTTTGTACCTCTCCATAGTTTTGGCATTTGTTAGTTTCAGATGGTATTGTTGCTGATCAAATTTATTAAATGCTTTACTCAAAATCATGAAGTGCTTAAAGTTGTCTGCCATTATTATGAAAACCATAGTCTCAGCTAGGCACTATTCCTTAGATGGACAAAGCTATGAAAGAATCTACACAGGTTAAAGTCACATGCTGATTTCCCAAAGATTAGGGTAATTTGGTCTATGTAACCCCAAGTCTATACAGCCAGTATACACAGCCAGGTAACAATAGGATCAGCCCCCTGTACAACAGCCATCTTTGCTTTCTTCCAGAACCACTCTCAACCCCAACCAATCATTTGGTCCTTCTGGGATGCTCATCATAAGAGAAGCCAGAGGAAGAATAGGTGTCAAAATGACCATTATTCATCAGGCTAAACCTTAGAAAACAGTTAATAATACCAATGGCCATGATTTATACAGGGACTTACATGTTCCAAAGCATATTTATAGTCTCTGTCTCTTTGTTCCTCTGTCTTCCTGTCTTTCTCCTTCTTTCCTCACAACAGCCTTACAATAAAATAAATAAATAAATAAAATTTTAAAAAATGGTGGACTTTATTATAATTCCTGTGTTGCTAAAGGAGAAATGAAAATAAAAGGAATAATTTGCCTTAACTATGATTGAAAAACTAGTTAAAGGGATAGTTAGGATTTGAAATCAAGTCCCTGATACTGTAAGCAGTATTCTTTGACAATAATACTATGATCTGGTAAATCTGGTAGAAATTCAACACATCCACCAAATGCAAAAGCACATCATAAAATTTATCAATAGGTAACCTAGAAAAAAAATTGCTCCTGAATAATGGTGGTCAGCTTAGGGCTGAACTTTATTCACATCCAGCTGCTTTCTAACCTTACTCTCCATTCAAAAACTGATCCACAATTTAAAAAGTCATTGGCCTTTGTTCACTATATCTGTATAGTCTTATCTTAAATAAACAAATCAGACCAAATTCAAGGGAGTTTGTAGTTTTTTTTTTTTTTTTTAAGATTTTATTTATTTATTTGACAGAGAGAGATAGAGAGAGCGGGAACACAAGCAGGGGGAGTGGGAGAGGGAGAAGCAGGCTTCCTGCCGAGCAGGGAGCCCGATGTGGGACTCGATCCCAGGACCCTGGGATCATGACCTGAGCCGAAGGCAGACGCTTAACGACTGAGCCAACCAGGCGCCCGAGTTTGTAGTTCTTATCTGTGTCTGTGAGGCACCATGTACAACATCATTCCAGGATTTCCTCTCATCTTAAATATACTGTCCAAATCTAAACAAAGAAATACTGAAGACTTTACTTTTGTACTAACTATAATTAAAATTAATATCTAGCATTTTTATAGTACCATATTATCTCAAGACATTTTTTCTCTAATCATTTTATCTAAGTATAAATGTCTATTACTACAGTTTTCATTTTGTAACTCAAGAAAGTGAAATCTAATGATTTGCCAAAGACTCACACCTAGTTTGTGGTAGAGGCAGGACTAGAATCCATTACCTTAGTTTAAATCTCATAGACTTGGAAATACTTGAGAGTTTTCTCTCACTCTAATGACAGATTAAGGGATATTACTGCTTCCTTCCCATCCACAACCAGTCTGACCACATATTCAAAAAGGGACTTCCCGTTAGTTGGTATTGCCAATGCTGAGCTCTGGTTTGAAGTGGGACCAGGAGGGTGCGAAGGTGAGAGGAAAGTCAAGACATTTTGTTATAGGAGTTACTTTCTCATCAGTCCATTCATTCATCAAAAGATCGGTAGTATTTATTGACCCTGAACTGAGTGCCAGGCTCTGCACCTGACATTCAGCATTCAAAGCAAACAAGACAAGTCTTTTGCCTTTATTCTCCCTGTGTTCCCAAGGTCTTTACAGACCTACCCTCCACTTTCAGAGGCCTCTGATCCTCTCTACCACAACGGTTTCCCTGCTTGAATATACAAAAACTGATTTATACTAAGGTATTTCAGGTATAATAAAGGAGACAACTGGGGACAAAGGATACTTCCAGAAACTAAACATGGAGGTTAGCCTGGGTTCCACCTGTTTCAACAGCAGTCCCAGAGATACCAAACAAAAAGAAAATAATCAGAAACACTGACAATTCTCACACAGATCCAGGCCTGTCTTTTAATATTTGTGGGGCCCAGGGCAAAAACACAAGTGGAGGACTATAATCCACCCCCTTTTTTGACCACTCAGACCCTTTTGTTGCACACTACAAGGAGTCTCAGCCATGTGGATGTAAGTAACACTCTCCTCTTCATCAACCTCCCCCCCCCCCGCCACCACAACCACCAACTGCTAAACAACTTACCTTTGGCTGTTTGGCATGGGGGGCATGGTTTGCCTTGGAGTGGATATTCTGAGAATAGTGCTCATGTAGGTCCTAGAGGTGGGCCCATGACATTTGAGAAGAGAAGTAGGCACATGGTCTAGATGAGGGAGCATGGATGCCAGAAGGCACATCTTGTTGGCCCTAAGGCTTCTCACTCCATGGGAACAGTTGTGGCCAGAGAAGGGCCAGATTGGAAGCCTCTGAAATACAGCCCCAAAGGCAGGAATCCCTGCTTCCCAGGTCTAAGGATGGTACTGTACTAGCCTATTCCTGAAAAAAAATAAAATTAGACAAAATTTATTCTTAGCTTTCTCATTCTTTTCTTTTTAACTGTCTTCATATTTTTAGGATCCTGCAAACTGACCCCCACAGGCTTCCTCCAGGACTGCCTGCTCAAGGAATTTCTTTATACCCAAGTGCTTGTCTTTTCACACCTCTTCGGTCTCATCAGGCTACACATAGGCCACCTAATAGCTTGCTACTCAGTATGTCTGTGAATGAACCTCAGACATTTCTCAAGATTACCTGAGAAATGTAAAGTTTTGGCTCTCACTTCCAGATCTACTGAATCAAAATCTGCATTTTATCAAGATTCCCCAGTGATTTCTATGCACAATAAAATTTGAGAGGAAGTGATCTAATAGACTTATTTCACAAGGAGATATAAAGCATTTATATAATTTTAAAATATCCAGTACTTTTGATTTGAATTTTCCTGATGATTAATGATGTTTAGCATCTTTTCATGTACTTGAATGTACTTGTATGTTTTCTTTTGAAAAACATTTACTCAGATATTCAGCACATTTTAAAAATCAGACTTTTTTTTCATTTTTTTCCTGTTTTTGTCTTTTGCTATTGAGTTCTACAAAATACAAGTATAGCGAGGTTTTTCTAAAGTGAACTTATAAAGAAGAGCTCAACGCACAAGTAATGGCCTAATGGAAGATTTCATAAAGGATACCAATTTTGAACTCTCAGAGAAAATAAGTGTGAAGAAACTGAGGAGTCACAGAATTTAAGAGAAGAGGGAAACTTGAGGATGAAATAACCAAAAATGGCATATGCACCAGAGTTCCAAGTAAATAAGAGATTGTGTAACTGAGCAATCAGGAAGCTATTTACTGCTTTGGTGAACATAGTTTCTCTACAGCAGTGGAGTTTGAAATCAGATTATAAGTTTCAGGAGGTAAGGAGAGAGTAGCAGCTGAGGAATTAGAAATAGGCAATGTTAGTTAATCTTTCAGAAAGGACAGCTGCAAAGGAAAGCAGAGAGATAGGAAGGTGCTGGAGGGACACTTGTCCTAGGAAATTATTTTCAGGGCTGGAGCAGTTTAAACTATAAGAGCACCAATTTAATGGGAGTGGGGACAACCAATGGAATAAGGTAATAGAAAATGCAAAAGGAACGGATTTAAGAAGATGGAAAGGTTGATTATGAATAGAAGTTGCACCTAAATTTCTCATAGTGGAAGAAGTAATTTGTGTGTGTGTGTGTGTGTGTGTGTGTGTGTGAGAGAGAGAGAGAGAGAGAGAGAGAGGTGCGGGGGAGGGACAATAGAGAGAAAAGATGGTTTTGAGGTTGTAGGTTGGAAGTTATTGAGAAGGTGAGACAGGTCACACCTGAAAACTTCAGTTTCCCTGAATAAGAGACACATTTTCTTTTTCTTTTCTTTCTTTTTTTTTGGAGAGAGAGAGAGAGAGGGAGAGAGAGACAGACCACGAGTTGGGGACAGGGGGCTGGTGCAGAGGGAGGAGCAGATTCCCCACTGAGCAGGGAGCCTGATGTGGGACTTGATCCCAGCACCCTGGGATCATGACCTGAGTTGAAGGACGATGCTTAACCGACTGAGCCACCCAGGCACCCCCATAAGAGATACATTTTCTGATTAAAGTGAGGGGAGGAGGGCATTGATGTGGGGTTTATTGAGTTCTTGAAGATGCCAAACTACACTTCTGCCTCAAGTTCCCTTGATTCTATAAACTTGAATTCTGCTCCTAACCTGCTGTTCCTAGAGGTCTTTTAATTTTCATCTGGACTACCCTTAATTCCTACTGGTTCTCCTAAAACTACCTTTGAAGTGGCATTTCAACACTTTCAACAAAGACATTTTGCTGACCTGTGTCCTTCATGACTTCATTGAGTTCCTAAGCAACTTCCTCTTAAAAACTTCACTAGCTTGCCTTAGATCAACTGCCTATTATTCATCTTTGCTGCAAATCATATCTGGACATATTTTATATTACTTTCAGCATTTTTATATCTACATTTGTATCTAGATAATCACCTTAGTTTTCTGGGGTTTTTTTTGTTTGTTTGTTCCTTTGTGGTTTTGCTGGAAGTACAATCAGTGGTCTTTCTTTTTTTAAGATTTTATTTATTTGAGGGGGGGAGGGCACACACATGAGTGGAGGGGGGCAGAGGGAGAGGGAGAAGTGGACTCCCTACTAAGCAGGGAACCCCAACACAGGGGGCTCAATCCCAAGACCCTGAAATTATGACTTGAGCTGAAGGCAGTTAATCAACCGAGGCACCAGGTACCCCAGAATCAGTGGTCTTATGTAAGAATTTCAAACAAAAAATGTTTGAAGGGAATTTATGAGGATAATTGTTTTTAAGGGGACAAAAACAACAAAAACCATTTCAATTGAGCCAAAGAATGGCAATCAACTTGGTACATGTTTCCTTGTATATGAACAAGATAAACATCACTATGAACTCTCCCTGGGCTGCTAATGCACATAGATGAGGATTAAATTGTGAGAAATTTAGATATTAGGCTGACTTAGTACAATCCAAAAGAGCAATTTTGGTTTTAAGCTTAAAAATGGGATAGATGGGGTCACAAAAGGTTTTTCTAGTCAAGTTTAATGAATATAGTTTTCACAGTTTTAAGTTGAAGATGGTCAAAGCTAGTTACTAAGATAGTTAATAAATTACCACCACATTATAATTGACAAAGAAAACCCCATGTTTATACTAGTCAATTATCGAACAAAATAAATGCTGGCCCAGATTTAAAAACCTTTTATAAGCCCTGATTCTATGGGATAATTCTCATTGTAAACAAAATATTCACATTATGGCTAGCCAACCTCTTTAAGAATTTGCAAAAGCTAATTGTTGCTCATTATGTCAATCCAACTTTTTTCTTGGTTTCCGAGTGTCCACAAAAATCTGGCTTCAATTTTCCTATTGATTAACATACAAGCATATCAGCTTTTTTCTCATATGCTTATCCATTTCTCTTTATATGCCTTTGGTCATGTTTTTCCTGGAATGCTATCCTCAACACTATCCTTCTCAAAGTCTTTCCATTCTGAAATGATAAGCTGAATATCCATAAGCCCATTGAAGGTTTCTTAAATTATCTCAAAATCTATTTTATAAATTCTCTGAATTTAGGTACATTGGAAGATTATAAATCACAAATTTGTATTTATAATTACAAATAACTTATTTAGCTTTTCACATGTATTTAGTGGTGGACGAAGCCCTTGAAAGATCCCAATATTCTTTAATGTTTCACTCTTTTTCCATCTACATATGTTGTTTTCCAAAATAAATCTTATTTTTTAAAAAAATCAAAATTATTATGGTTCCCAGAATTTTAGAGTATAAGGGTTAATGCTGTACACTAAGCAAATGTTCAGCAGATACTTACTGGTCAGCTGATTGATTAAGTTCACTGTCACAGTTTGATTGGAGGAGCCACTTTTGTTCAAATACTTAGTGACAATGGGCAGCAAATTAACCTAAATATCTGTTCTGGCTTTTCATGGCTAGAGAAGTTTCATTCACCTAAAACATAAATACTTCCTGTGTTCACATCCTATTTCACATTAATGAAATTAATTGGAAGTGTAGAATATTTCTAGAAATATTTTCTTAATATTTTATCCATCTTAATTTTCATAGTCTTATGAGAATATTCTCAACAGCAAGTTATTCATTTTAATTTCATGAGTATCATTAGAAAAAAAAGTTCCTCACAAAGTATTAGACTTTAAAAGCATCAAGTTGAAGTAAGACTGGCTCATTTACGAGTCAGAATAGATGAGGGAAGAAGCCCAAAGTGAACAAAGCAGGAAGTATAGGCCAGCAAAATCCAATTTCCTTCAGTAAATTACTATGTGCAGATAACAGCAAACAGGTCATTTAAACAGACTAGATGAGTCATTTATCCATTGTTCATAGCTAGCAAAATTCCATTGCTCTGTAGGAACATCCTGGTTATTGACAAAATTTAGTGTGTGTGTCATTTATCAAGGACTTACTGGTTTAAGGGAACTAGTTTATAGACTTCTCCCCATATCAGAAATGAGAAGACATCTTAGCTCAGAGGAAGTGGAACTGAGGGAGCAACCAAGATACTTGTTGATGGCCTCAATTGGTCAGCCAATATATATTAAGGAAGTATTTCCTAGGAATTATGGGAAAGATTCAGTGCCATATATAAATACTAAGAGTTTTAAAAATGTATTACCTATACTAAACACTCAGTTATATATTCCCATGTCATTCTATTTAAGTGGATATTTTGTCTCTCTGACTTTATTATAAATTTCCTATGAATATAGGTCATCTATATTATCCCTCAATTTTATGTCCAAGAATGTTGAAATAAGAGTAGAGGCTCAATACATACATATTTATTGATGGATTCAGGTCAACTAATTGATTGACTGAAATTTCTTTTTCAACTGGTTCTGTAGGAATCATCAAGTTATCACCCTAGACTAGGGATCACTTCTTTTGCAAGGACTAGATAGAATATATTTTAGACTTTGTGGGCCACAGACTCTCTGTGGAAACTTCTCAACTTTGTTGTTGCAGTGTGAGAAGAGTCACAGATGATGTAAACGAATAGCTCTGGTTGTGAACCAATAAAACTTTATTTAAAAAAGCAGGCCATCGGCAGACTGTAGTTTACCAACCTCTGCCCCATGCTATCTTTGAATTCTATTTAACTACTCTGTTATAGGAGGAAGATACTTATAAAAATATGGTATTATAAGGGTGCCTGGGTGGCTCAGTCGGTTAAGCGTCTGCCTTCTTCCCAGGTCATGATCCCAGAATCCCGGGATCAAGCCCCGCATCGGGCTCCCTGCTCAGCGGAGAGTCTGCTTCTCCCTCTGCCCCTCACCCCACTTGTGCTATCTCTTTTTCACTCTCTCTCTCTGAAATAAATAAAATCTTAAAAAAAAATACATGGTATTATATAATCAATTATTTTTAAAAGATGGACCCAATCAGTGACTATCTCATATAAAATGAGACAAGCTACCTTCTAGGTGAATTCTATGGTGTGAGTGAAGAAAGGAGAAGGATCTAGAAGATCTACTGGGTCAACATATTTTTTAATACGTTCATCTTTGGAATTACTCATAAAAGTCACAGAACATAGTTATATAAATGGGTATTTTTGCTAACCAATTAGCAGGTTAATTATCCAATTAACCTATTGGCATCCATTTTTACAGAGACAACAAAACTCTGTAAAAAAAACAAAACTATGAAGAGTGGGTTCTAAAACTAATGTTCTTTTAACACATATATATTTTGTTGTTTTCTCAAAACCAACATTTAGATAATATTGTGTAGTCATTGAAGGAGCCAGCTGAAAAGAATTACTTCAATAAATTATGGCAATTTGGCTATTGAGAGACTAAGCAGGTGGTAATATCAATAGCATGCTATTGTACAATCATATTAATTAATGAGATTATTTTGTAAGGCAATAAAAAAATCATCATGTTATAAAATATCATAAAAAGATACCCTGTATTTTAATGTCATATATTATTTATGCTTAAAATTTTTTGTAAGGCTCTGTAATCTAAATAATTAAAATTATCTCTTACATTATGTAGTGCAGTAGTTTGTTTTCCTTTTTAATTGTTTGCTTCTGTGTTTTTCTTTTCCAAACAAATTATGCTATTTCAGAATGTATACTTTTTACAAATTAACTTAAGGTTTGCATAAGCTGTTCTGGTTTAGTAGCCTATACAGGAACAAAGTACATTGGAACCAAGAGAGAAGCCTTTACTTCCTACCCTGTCCCTCCCATACCCTCTACCGACAAAGCTTGACTTCATGCCAGTTGACAAAGGAGATCCAGCAAAATAGAAGGGATAATTCTTTCTGTAGTCAATTGAGGAGAGAGTGCAAGATAAGTAAGAAGAGATTACTATTACACATAGTCTCTTGATAATTTTTTTTTGTAATTTAAGGTGGTAGATGAAGGAAGAAATGGAGTGAAGAATATTCTTTTGATAGTGGAAATAATCCAGTAGAGTAGAAAAAAATGACAATCAGGAAAAAAGATAAATTTGAGAGCAAATCCTTAAGAGAAGGTAAGATATCAAGTACCCTGCAGGAATGATGGGCTAAGATAAGGAGCACCATCATCATAAGAGTCAGAAGAAAAGCTAAGTATGTGACTTCAGATGGAGTTTGAAGGGAGGCAGTCATTTCTCTTTCAATTGTTTCTACGATCCCTGTTAAACCTCCTGAAAACTCTCTCTACAGATAGTTTCTTAAAGAAAGCCAGGGAATTTTCCAGACAGACTTTTTGAAAGATCAGTTATGGTTACCAATAAAATACAGGATGCCCAATTAAATTTGAATATCAGATAAGCAAGGAATAAATTTTTAGTATGCGTATGTCTCAAATATTGAATGAGACATAACTTTTTAGTGTACATAAATTTGGTATGAAGCAGTATTTTTAGTAGAATGCATATTTGGGATGTACTTATACTCAAATATTATTACTTATTTATCCAAAATTCAAATTTGACTGTGTCCTATATTTTTTATTAACTAAATCTCAAAACCTATCCGTAGTCCAAGTAGGAAGCATAAGCAAATTCTGGTATATAGAAATAAGTGCCTTTTAGAATATTCTCAGTTATTATCAGGTTGCATATAATCTTTTGGGGGCAGTGGAAAAACGTGTAGGGAAGGTGTTATGCACAGGAAGAGTAAGAGGTAACCTATGAAATGAAAGTTTTTATGACTTACTATCTCTGCAGTATACTCCTCTGATGCCAACAAGTGTCTAATACTAATTTAAGAAAGCTAATTATCAATGGGCAAAAGACATGGACAGACATTTCTCCAAAGAAGACAAACAGATGGCCAACTGACACATGAAAACATTCTCAACGTCACTAATCATCAGGGAAATGCAAATCAAAATCACAAGGAGATACCACCTCAAACCTGTCAGAATGACTAAAATAAAAACACAAGAAACAACAGATGTTGGTGAGGATGTAGAGAAAAAAGAACCCTTGTGCACTATTGGTGGGAATATAAACTGGTGCAGCCACTGCAGAAAACAGTATGGAGGTTCCTCAAAAACTTAAAAATAGAATTATCATGTGATCCAGGAATTCCACTACTGGGTATTTACCCAAAGAAAACAAAAACACTACCATGAAAAGATATATGCACTCCTGTTTATTAAAGCATTATTTGCAATAGCCAAATTATGGAAGCAGCCCAAGTGTACATCAATAGATGAATGGATAGAGAAGAGGTGGTATGTGTGTCCACATACCACATACCACAATGGAATACTGGCCATAAAAAGGGATGAAATCTTGCCATTTGTTACAACATGGATGGAGCTAGAGAGTATAATGCTAAGTGAAATAAGTCAGTCAGAGAAAGACAAATACCATATGATTTCACTCATATGTGGATTTAAGAAACAAAACAAATGACAAAGGGGAAAAAAAGTCAAACAAAAGAACACACTCTTAACTATAGAGAACAAACTGATGGTTACGAGAAAGGGATAATGGGTGAAATAGGTGAAGAAGATTAAGAGTACACTTATGATAAGCACGGAGTAATGTATAGAATTGTTGAATCACTATATTGTACATCTGAAGCTAATATAACTCTGTATGTTAGATATACTGTAATTAATATAAAAAAAAGGCTAATATCAGCAAAAAGTACCTTAGTTTGAAAATCTTTTGCCATTTTTTATGAGTACCTTGAAGGCACTTAAATTAGTTCAGTGCATTTTATAAGTGCTTTACATTTTCCAGAGTAGGAAACAGAGCCTCCAGATGATAAGTAATTTGCCCAAAACATTGGAAGGAGGTCTGCTCACCACTAAAGTTGATTCTCCATCACAGCTTGCTGCTCCTCAGCAAAACATGTTGGAAATAAGACAGTGGTACCTATTTGAAGCACAGGGCTCGGTTGGAGGGATTAGGCTCCTCAGGAGCACTGTTCATCTGGGAGGCAGTGAGAGAACCGGAACTAAGGATAGTGACAGCAAGAAGAGGATGGATATGCACAGAAAAAAATCACCATTTGAATTTCACATATCACTAAGTCTCTCTTATTTTCAGCTTCTCTTTTACCTTCTTGAACAATTAACAAACCTATGTTGAAATCTTTCTAAATAGGGAATTATGCTGTATGGGTTCTATGATGAATAATACTTACACCAAAGGAAACTGTGCTTGATTTGGTGTGAAGATAAATAATATTTAGGAAATGGAGAATATGCCAAAGGTAGTACAACTTAAGATAGTTGTAATGAATATTTAGGGGGAGTTTATGGGAAGATGGCAGATAAGGGATTGGGTAAGAGTTTAAGGCTTCATGGTAGTTAGACACTCATTAATCCTATTCATTCATTCCACAGATATTGAGTTAGTACCTTTTATGTGCCAGGACTTGTACTAACTGAAGAAATTTAAAAAATGAGTAGGTCACAATTCCTGGCAAATTCAGATGTGCTTCAAAAAAAAAAAAAAGAGTTATCTACATTACCTTCAAAGAATATCAAATAACTCTAAAATAGTTGCAAGATTTCTCAAAAGAAAACTATAAATCACTATTGAAAAATATTAAGATGGTCTAAATAAATGGAGAGATACACATTGCAAACAGTTTGAAATGGAAGACTCAATAAAAATATAAATATATTTTTTCACAAAGTAATCTTATCTATATATTGCAATTCTAATCAAAACCTAGCCATTTTTTTAGTTTTTATTAAAATTCCAGTTAGTTAACATAGAGTGTAATACTAGTTGCAGGTATACAATTTAGTGATTAAACACTTACATACAACACAAGTTTACTTTTTTTTTTTTTAAGATTTTATTTATTTATTTGAGAGACAGTGAGAGAGCTCAGCACAAGAAGGGGGAGGGTCAGAGGGAGAAGCAGACTCCGTGCTGAGCAGGGAGCCAGATGCAGGACTCTATCCTGGGGCTCCGGGATCATGACCTGAGCCAAAGGCAGTCGCTTAACCAACTGTGCCACCCAGGCGCCCCCCCACAATTTAACAAAATTGATAAGCTGACCCAAAATTTTTATATGGACATGTAAAGGATGAAGAAGCTAGGCAATCTTAAGAAGGAAAAAAACTGAGAGATTTCTGCTATCAGAGATTTATTGTCCTGTGGACTTGGTGCAAGCAAAGTCAGATATACAAATAGTTCAGAATACAGAAGCCAGAAACTCACACATATAAAAGGACCTGATGCATGGTAAAAAAACAAGCGTACACACACACACAAACATACACAAACAAAAACACCCTGATATAGTGAGGGAAATGGCCTTTTCAATAAATGGTACTGTGTCAATTCAGTATCCATAAGGAAAATGAATATTGAATTTATATTTTGTATTACCACCTAATTCTATTACAGATGGATAGTAAATATAAATATAAAAGGTAAAATGAAAAAGTAAAAACTTCTAAATGTCCACCAAATGATTGACTGGATAAATTATATACATATATATATATATATGTATATAATTGAATATTACTGTCATAAAAAAGTATGATACATGCTACAACATAATGAACCTTGCAAACTTTATTCTAAACGAGTCAATAACAAATTACATATATTACTTGATTCCATTTTTACTAAATGTCCAAAAAGGGCAAATCTATAGAGTCAGAAAATAAATTAGTGGTTGCTTAGGGCTTGGGGAGATAGAGAATTAGAAGAGCAATAGTTGAAGTGAAGGGGATTTCTTTTTAAAGTAATAAAAAATGTTCTAAAATGGACTGTGGTCATGGTTGCCCATATCTGTGAATATATTAAAAAAACACTAAATGTAAATGAACCCTTAAATTAAAAAAAAAAAAAATCTTAACCGTACCATAAACCATTAAATGGGTGGATTGCATGGTATGTGAATTTTATTTGAGTAAAGCTGCTATTAAAAAAAAAAAAAAGTAAAAACTTCTAGAGAGCCGGAAACAAAGATGAAAACATTCATGGCCCTGAGCTGTAGGCAGATTTCTAAACAAGATAAAAAACACAGTAGACATAAAGAAAAAATTCATAAATTGAACTACCTTAAAAATACACTTTTCTGGGACAGCTGGGTGGCTCAGTCAGATAAGCATCTGCCTTCGGCTCAGGTCATGATCCCAGGGTTTTGGGATGGAATCCCATATCGGACTCCTTGCTCAGCAGGGAGCCTGCTTCTCCCTATGCCTGCCGCTCCCCCTGCTTGTGCCAGAACGCGAGTACTCTCTCTCTCTTTCATAAATAAATAAGTAAATCATAAAATTAAACTTTTCTTTAAATTAACATATGCCACGAGGAGTGTAAAAATTCAAACCACAAAGTAAGACATTTTTAATGCACATATCTCTCAAAATCAGTAACAAACAACCTAATGGTAAAAAGGGCAAAAGGGTTGAACTTTACAAAAGAGGATATCCAAATAGTAAACAAACCTATGAAAAGAAGCTCATCATCGAGACAGGAAAATCAAATCAAAGACACACTGCAATACCACTACACACCTACCATAATAAATAAAATTTTAAAAATGGAGAAAATACCAAGTGTTTATAAATATATAGAACATTCAGAATTCATATGCTGCATCTACTTGGCAATATTTACTAAAGCTGTTTATACTCATATCTTATGATTCAACAATTCCTCACTCCTGAGTATATACCTAACAAATACATACATATTCATCAAATGACATATACAGTAATTTTCATAACAGCACCACTTATACTATTCCAATACGGGAAAATACCTAATACCTATTAAGTGTTGGACTTGATAAAGAGGTTGTGGTACTCTTAAAAAACAGACCCGTATGAAGCCGTGAGAATGGGTGGTCTACAGCTACATCCATTAACATGGATGATTATCATAAACATAATAAAATATATTACTAAGAGAAAAATCTAGGTACAAAAGCATATAGATTGTATGTTTCCATTTATATACATTTAAAAACCAGCTGAAACAAAACAATGAGGATGAAAGTCAGGCCAGTGATTATCCATGGGAGGAGCAGGAAAGGGGCTGCTAATAACGGGAAGAGCGTGAAGGGGGTCAGAATATGCCATTTTGACAGAAGGATTACTTTGAGCTGAAAGCAGCTGAGAAACAGCAGACACACAAAGAACTCTCCGCCTTCCTTTTGGCTTAAAACCTTTGTAAAGGTTACAGAAATTTGCATTTATAAAAGTATTTCTTCTCCTCCTCTATCATGGAAAGGAAAACAACTCTCATTTGTGTAACAAACCTTACCAATCAACCCTTATTTACCACACAGTTCCTAGTCACTTTCCCACAAGTAACCAACACTAGCGGGCCTAACCTGCTACTACTGGTTCTGGCCGCACACCTGGAGGGCGAGGAGGGACTGGAGAGAGGCACGTCGTGCAGGCCCGGAGAACCGGAGGGTTTCGGGAGGAGGGAACTCACCCAGGAAGCTGGTCCCGGCGCCGGCGGTGCACCACCTGGAGGGCTTAAACGAGGCCGGAAGTGGGCGCCAATACGCATGCGCCCAGAGGGTCTAAGTACCACGTGGCCGCTCACGGCTGCGCTCTGGAAGAGGTCTCCCGAGTGGGGACTGCCGGCCGAGTGTATCTTCCGAATTCGGAGAGTGGGTGAGGATCCCCCAGCTTGCAGGGTTCCAAATCCCGGGTCAACCAGTCTCATCCCCTCCACGGCCTCCTCCAGTTTTCCAACCTCCGTGACCTGCTCTTAGCCTTAGGCGCCCCTTGCTCCTCATGCTCCTGGGCTGAGCCAGGGGTCCCTTCAGACGGAGGTGGCTCCATGGGCGGCTACCTTTGTGCACCTGAGGCGGTCACCAGGGCAGCCGTGGAGGTTCACGCGAGAGAAAACCGTATCCAGAGAATGATTCCCAAAGTAAGTGACAGATTTCTTCACCAAGAGCCTCATGATTCAAACCACTGATTGGTTAAGCCCCTTGGGCTGGGAGTCGGATCCCTCAGGGTGTTCACTCCTATCCTCACGGATTTAATGAAGATGCTACATTAGCTGAGTGCTGGGGTGTGAACGCACAGTGTCCTGCTTGCAATGGCACAGGTGCCCCCTCGTGAGGCAGTGATAGTTTTTAAGACCATCTCATGTTGGGATATGTCTCGGTATCCCGTGAGGACAGGCTTTGTCGGCTATCATTTAAGGTTTGGCGCGCGCGCGCGGGGTGGGGGTGGGGGGTGTAATTTAATAAGGCCTTTGATGTGCCGGAACATCCTTCAGGCCAGTAGAATAACGATGGCGGCCAAATGATGACAGTGGAAGACAGAACGTGCCCACCTGGACTTGAGGAGAAGGGAGGTTGGCAGCTTTTGTTTCCATGGGGTGGATTCTCTCCTGTGGCCAAGAAAAACTCAGGATGCAGTGGCCAAGCCACCCAGATGGAAGCCACAGTCAAATGTTTGTGACGCACAACCACTGGGTCCTATTTGGGGCAACCCAATAAATACCTAGGTGGTGTGACCAGTCAGTGTCAAACCAGTTGGCCCCCCTTAATGTGACAGAAAGACTTGTGTAGTTCCAGTGATACCCATCCCATATCTCAGGTACAGTGGGGTTGTTTTATTTAGAGTGGTTTTTCTGTTGCCAACATAGCAGTGAATGAGTGCTAACCAGGGGTAAGCCACATGAATCTATCACTCCAAAACTGGATTTACCTCTTCCTGGGTGTGGAGCCAAAAGACACAACCAAGCCAAAAATAGGAAAGGGAGGGTTTTATTTGCAACAAGTAAAAGAGAACACCGGGGATATTTCCCAAAGCAGTGTCTCCTTGGACAGCAAAACTGGAGAAGTTTTAAGCTAAGGGTGCATACATATTCATGAACGGGCTTGTGTGATGGGGAATTCAACATACAACTGGGTAAGAGCCATCTCTAAGTGACACAGTCCAGTTCTAAGTTGATCAAAGTCACAAGGGCCAACAAGGGTTAGTTAGCATCATTAATTCTCTGACTTCAATTGGTTGGATATTCAAGCACTCAAAGGGGTTTAAATCCTGAAAAGAGAACTCTATGATGTATTCAGTCTTCACTTTTGAATCAGCAAGGAGAATTTCACCACTGATTTATTGTCCGTAATATAATTAAGCTATCTCCTGACCTGCCTGTAGCTGTTTGTTCTTACATTCTTTTATTTCCTTAAAATCATTAACTGCAGAGGTCTGTAATTCTGCAATTTCAACATATCCCTGGAAGTTCTTTGAGAAATGTCCCTTAGGCAAAAAACGCTGGTCATGCATAGATCACAAGAAGGCCAAGAGCCTAAAATGACTTTTCTTATGACAAGAAGCTATGTCTTACCTTTCTTTTTCCTAAGACCCCTAGCTTTTTGGGCCTACAAATCCATTCCAAATCTGAGTATAGCCACCCATGCCTCTGATGGTGGTATTTTTAGGACCCTGCTGGCCAGCAGTTTGATGGTTTGCCTGTGTAGTTTGATTGACAAAAAAAGAATACCCATGCCCGGTGTTTTTGGTAGTATGTGTCACAGGCCAGGTGTTGGGATCAGTATTGGTAACATCAGATGAATTAAGAGTACTAATCCTAGCTTGTTCTTCCTTAATGTGCTGCTCTAGAGCCTTTTAGCCTCTGTCCCAGAAGTGGTAACAACCACTTTCAACCACAATCTCGATGAGCTAGAGAATGGCAGCTTCCCACGTACCCAATAGTTGTATTGATTCCTTTGCTGGGTGTGCAGGTGGACCCATTGTAGTAAGGTATTTCTGTTAGATGACCATCTCATGACCAAAAACCACAGGAATGGTAGAAGTCTAAGATCAAGAAGACAAATACTTAGTAGGAACTTGTATGAGAAGTTCTTTCCCTTCTGTAAGATATATATGTGTGTTCTGATCCCTAGATGTTAATGTGGCTTCAGCCTTAGGAACTTGACTTGGTTGTATACACCTTGTGTTTTGGCCTTGGGGGGGGCATCACTGTCAAGCATGAGGATATGGCCTGGGGATGGGATATGCCAGATCAGGATCCCCACCTTCTCCCCTCCTTCAATGATGCATGTTCCATTTCAGACATATTGCATTTCAACAGGTCCAGCTTACAGAAGGACAATGAGATCCCAGTGGAGACTGAGTAGTTCCCTCTCACCCAGGGGTGTGAAGTAACTCAGCCATCCCAGTGGGACATCCCGTTGCAAATTCTAGAAGCTAATGCCTCTCCCAGGCATGATGGGGTTTGGTGTTCTCAGCAGCATAGCACTTTGATCTTCGCTAGGAATAGGGGCATTGGCTGTCTCCCATGACTTTTATGCCTTTACACTGTTGGGTGTCTCAGTAGGGGTCCCTAATGTGGCATATGGAGCAATAGGCCCTAGTGGTTGATCATTCAAATGTGTTAAAGCCTGGGATCATGCCTTAGTCCACCTGGCCAAAGTGGTTTTGATTTATAGTAATTTAATATGCTGCTTTAATGTTCCTTTTTTCCTTTCAACCAGCCTTTTTGCCTGTAGGTTAAAGGGGAGATGGAACCTTCATTCAGTGTTACGTTCTTTTGCTCAGTCTTGTACATCATGACCCTTAAAATGTGACCTTGATCACTATTCAACTAGGGTATGCATACATGGTACTCAGTTTCTCTAATCCCCAAAATGGGGGTGATCTGGTTTATGTGGCAACAGGGGAGACCTTGGGTTAAGCTAGATGCAGTGTCCACACAAATCAAGGCATATTCAGAACCCTCACTTGAAGGGAGGGGACAATATAATCAATTTGCCAATTTCTCACCATTTGGGAACTCCAGTGGATGGCCCCAGATTCATTTGGCAGTTGCCTTGAGTGTTGTTTAGCACACACAGGAGAGCAAATGGTCAGTCTTTCTTTTGTAAATTTAATTTGCAGTCTCCAGTAGTACAACCTAAGAGGGTAGAAGAAAAGTCTTTTTCTGTTCCATACAAGAACACCAGAGGAGTTTCTAGAGTACTTTTTTTTTTCTAAATTTGTTATTGTTATGTTAATCACCATACATCATTAGTTTTTGATGTAGTGTTCCATGATTCATTGTTTGTGTATAATACCCAGTGCTCCATGCAGAACGTGCCCTCTTTAATACCCATCACCAGGCTAACCCATCCTCCCACCCCCCTCCCCTCTAGAACCCTCAGTTTGTTTTTCAGAGTCCATCATCTCTCATGGTTCATCTCCCCCTCAGATTTCCCCCCCTTCGTTCTTCCCCTCCTGCGATCTTCTTCTTCTTCTTCTTCTTTTTTTTTTTTAACATGTATTATTTGTTTCAGAGGACTTTAATGATCTCCTTTTTTAATCTGGGAAGTGGTTACATAGGTGTGATCTTTTAGTGAAAATTTCTGGAGCTGTATACATACGAGATTATGTGTAGTTTACTTTAATAAAAGCATAGTTGAATACGAAAGAAAGAAATATCGAGGGCCATCCAGGTAAGAAATAGCATTAGTGAGGACAAAGAGGCAAAAAAAGTTCCAGCCTTATTCAGAACCAGTGAGGACAGTTTGACTGAAGTCAAATATTTGCAACTTCCATTATCACCAGAAATGAAAAAATGAAAAGGACTATTTAACCAAACATTTAATGTACCTGCTAAGAAATTGCCTCCTCTATTGAGGAGGCCTTTAAAGAATTTGGGGGTTGTTCTCTAAACATCAGGTGCAGTATAGAAACAAGGAAGTGGACATATACTCACAATTTGAATTTCTATATTCTTTTTCACCAGTTTCAGGTAGTTTAGCCCTTCCTTTGATATTTGAAATGTAAATAGGGGAAAAGAGTTCTGTATTCCATGACTAGAAATCTTTGTATAATGAAGGTAAAAATGTCCTATTGAGTTTAAGCTAAAATAATAACTTTCTAGTGGTGAAATTTCAGGCTTTACCAAACCAAAAAGGACAGCTATGAAAGATAGGATTGAAGGTGGGGAGCCTTCTGTAGTAAACAAATGTTCCTAGATTTCAGCAAAAATTTCTAATCACAGAATTCAGACCCAAGGATGAGACCCAGTCATCTTTGGTGCAAAAGGCAATGGAGGGATGCTACACTATGTTAGAGTTATAAAGGCCACAGTGGGTATGTGCATCCCAAGGATTCAAAGCCTATAATTGAATCCCTGATTCCATTTGAATTTGTAATTGTTTCTGGGTGAGTGGTATATACGTATGTATACCTGATAAACAGTATGACCTGCACAGGCTTTCTGTTCTCCTCTCACATATTTCTCAGGTCTGTGACACAATTGATAAGACATCTTCATCATTCCCAAACATTTTTTGTTTTGTTTTGTTTTGTTTTTTCCAAAATTATATAGAGACTCTTGAAAAGTAGCTTCAGCATAGAACCAAGAGCATTAAGGACACAGAGATCTATTTAAGGATTCTGTTTCGGTATTCTTATGAGACACTATTCAAGGTAAGTGCCTTACATGAAAACCTATCTCCCCAAAGGAACTCCCTCAGAAACACTTGTTCCCACCCCTTCAAATCTAAATATTTACTTGCAATGATTCTCTTTGCACTAATCTCATTTCTTTCTATGCCCAAGATTTGGGTACATCTTAGGTACTTACATTTAGGTACTTGCCTCATTAATGTATTTCTGAAAATTGCCTGTGAATTCAGTGTCTTTAAACTGAGTTCATTTTAAGAGCACTAGGGAAGTTCACTATGTACAGAAACCCTGAGATAAACCTTTTTATGATTTGAACAAACATTTGATAAGGAAATGATCACCTTTTCATTATGCCTGGCTTATTAGTAGTCCTTAAAATGGGAGTTGAACTGAATTGATGTTTTAACTTATACCTAGTTCTAATTCCTCTCCAGATTTCTCCATGCTTCTCTTCAACAGAGTTGTCTGCATGATGTGCACCAAGTTCCTACAAGGAATATTAATTTTTCAGTGTGCTCTACCTACTGTTATGCCTAGATATCCATATAATCAATGGATTTTTGATAGTGATGGTAGGTCTCAGACCTATCTTAGTCACCATGCTTCTTGAACTCATTTCATCCAGCTGTCCTATTTAATGCTGAGGTCCTCCAGGAATCCAGTTGATGTCTTCAGTTAAGTTTTCTTAACTTTGCATTTTGTTGTAGGAGACCCCTGTAGTAGAGACTGTCAGTTTTATTTCAATATTTATTTTCTAATTCATACTTACCAATGGAACCTCGCATTTTTACGTGAGCAATAGCTTCCCAGGAGAAAAAAAAAATACTGCATTTCCCAGCTTCCCTTGCACCTAGGCATACCATGTGACTGAAGTACTGCCAATGGGATGTAAGCAGAAGTGTTGTGTCCAACTTCTAGAGTGTCTTTAAACCCGGGTGGCATACTTGAGTTCCTTCTTTCATCTTTTCTGCTGGTTGGAATACAGACAGGATAGATTTTGAGAAGGAAGCCAAATGCTAAGTATTACAGGGAAATAAATTAGAAGGTCCCTCTATATTTATTTGAGATTAAAACAAAATACATTCTCTTTATTAACCCACAATTATGTTGAGGGATCCGTCACAAGACTCTAATAGTAATTGATGCATTTCTCGCCCCCACTTGCTAGCTGTGCAGCTTTGGCAAGTTACTTGCAATTAAAGAACTTCCCTTATGTGTTGAATGGGAAACATCTAACTCCTGTCTCAGGGGTTGTGCATAATATATGAGATTATCCATGCAAAGAGATTACTTTATGTCCTAGCATACAAAAAATACTCAGTAAATTCTAGTTTTATTATTTCATACTTTCTGTGGCTTAACTGTACTTATGCTCAGGATTACTAATTCTGCATTTCAAGATGTATGTTGAATAAATATTCAACCCCTGACATCTGTTTATAGCTGTCTACCTTGATAGGCCATAAATACCTCAAGCCCATCCTATCTGAAAGCCAACTCCTATTGTTTTCAACTCGTTCTTTTCCTGAATTTTCTTTACTGAGGAATGTCATTACTATCCACATAGTTATGCAAACAAAAGAATACCAATTATTTTAGGCTATTTATTATGTGCAATATAGTCCCTAGATGATCTAGGTTGTCTTTACAATCTTTTATATCCATTCACAGTCCTCTTTTACTTCCCTTGTCTCTAGTTTTAATATTCATCTGACTTGCATTTCTGCAGGGATCTCATAATTGGGCTTTCTACCTATATATCACCGTCAAGAAACCTTTTTATAGATGAGTATTTAATCAGGCCATCATCCTACTTAAAAGCATTTCCAAGACATGCTTTTGGATACAAATAAAATCCAAACTTCATACCATAGTCTGAAAAGTTTATGTTCTATTCCTTCCTAACTTTCAGTTTCATTCCCTGTCTCTTTCCCAATCAGACCCTTAATTTCAGCTATAAAAATAGCTAGCATTTATGGAGTCATACACTTCTCTAAGCACTTGACATGAGCTATCTTTTTTAATCTGCTGAACAACCTTATGAGGCAGATATCATTATCATTGCCAGATGAGGAAAGTGATGCATAGAGACATCAGAGGCTTATCGAAGTTTGCACAGCAAGCAAGTGGTAGACCAGGGATCAAGCCTAAATGGAGCTTGCACTCCACCCTGGGGCTTTGCCCCTTACCATCCTAAACCCCAAATGCACCGCATGCTTTATTTTTCCATTTCTTTGTCCAGAATGCACCCCATTTGGGGAACATGACTCTCAACCTGGGAAATTGCTTAAAATTCTCTTTGGTGGCTCCCCCCCTACAAAGGCTTCCAGACCCAAGCAGGAAGAGTTAGGCATGCCTCCTTTGTGTTCCCATAGCACAGGCATTGTGCTTCCCTTACAGCCCCTGGCTCCTATTGTTACTGTTTCTTTGTCTCCAGTCAATGTATGTGTATAGATGAGACTTGTGTTATTCAATTGAGTGTCCCAAAGTATAAAAGACTGCATAGGACATATTAGGTACTCTACAATCATTTGCTGAACAAATTACAAGTAAAAAATAAGTAAATTGGTGAGTGGAAGAAACACACACATGTGCATGCAACAAAACAAAACTATATTACGCCATGGGAAAAGCAATGTACTGGCAGGCAATCTAATTTTTAGATTTAACTTTGGAGTTAAAGGTCTGTATGGATTTTATGAGAAGATTTCTTGGTGTTATTTTGGTTGTGAAGAAAGGCAGGTCACATGAAGAGATTAAAAATCAAATCTGACAAGTTATGTCAAGACAGAACTACCCTACATGCCCTCCCAGCTGTGTGGAACAGACACCCTTCTTGGTGGAAACAGCCACTGAATGATGTGGTATATGAGAAAACTCGGATCCTATCCTCAGAGATCAGCTATTAATAAAAAGGACAGTCTCTTTCAGGGCCATGAGCATAGGTTCACATCTTCACCAAAGCAGAGAGGCAGCAGGGATTTATCGAGTACACAGATGTTAAGTTCCACCCACCCAACCCCAATCCACTCACTCTCCCCAAGCCTGCCTTGTCTGCTAGGAAAGTACCAGCCAGATACCTGCCTGCCCTCCTGAACTGTATTCATTCTAGGTTTGGTCTAGCACAGGAGCCACACCTCCATGTCTTTTGACAGTCACAGCCCATCTCTACTTTGAATCACCATGCCTAAATAAGGCTCTTCTGAGGACTCTACCCCCTGGACCACTTAACCATATGTACTTTTCATAACAGAGTATACTCAAGTAGGTAATTTTTAAAGTCTCTTACGTATCTAAATGATGTGATTTATTTAGCTACCTTAGGATCTGGTATCCAGGGACACTTTGAATTCCATTAATCAATGACTTCCAGAAGGATCTGTTATCTCTCCTCACAGGTCACATTTTTGTATTTTAACAAGAAAAGCAGTCTTAGAATTACAGTGTGATCTTGCCCAAAATAATATCTGGAAATGGAAGTTTAAGAAGCTGGGGAAAATATCCTGTGCTTTTGGCCTCAGTTTACTGGTAGTACTAATGTGTGTGTGCTACTAACTGAATTACCACTGACATTTAATCAAAGAAGGAAAAGATCAAATACATATAAATTGAACTAAACAAGTGAAATTATCAGACATGTTTAGAAGGCAGCTGAGAAATGAGAACACAGATAGCAAGCTGTGAGCAGCCACATCAAAACCATAGGGGAGGGGTGCCTGGGTGGCTCAGTCGTTAAGCGTCTGCCTTCGGCTCAGGTCATGATCCCAGGGTCCTAAATCGAGCCCCGCATCAGGCTCCCTGCTCCATGGGAAGCCTGCTTCTCCCCCTCTCCCTCTCCCTGCTTGTGTTCCCTCTCTCGCTGTGTCTCTCTCTGTCAAATAAATAAAATCTTTAAAACAACAACAACAACAACAAAAAACCCATAGGAGAATAAGAAGGGAGTAGAAGAAACATAACTTCATGGGTAATAACCAGTGGCCTAAATACAACAGCACTTGCCACTGTGTTTCAAAAATTCCTAGTTTGAATTTTCGTGGCATACCTGCAGAAGACTTTAAAGGAATTTGGAAGATAAAGCTGCAAGTAGAGAAACTCACCAGATAATTTACTGGCTCAGGAATTATTATTTTGGTCAAAGATGAAAGTGGGATTTTTGGTCTCTTGGTTGAGTTTCAAATGTTCTCTTGTCCATTACTCCCCATCTCCTGATAAGGCTTCATTACTAGTCAGGTAGGTTCAAAGGAGGAAGTGCTTCTCCTAGGAGCTACAGTGCAACCTGGAGATTGAAGATGTATCGCCTGAATCTGCAATACATTGATTCAAAAGAACAAGACCAAAAATCTCATAAAGGAGAGTCCTTCTTCTGCTAAGTGAGAACAGTGGTCTTCACTGGAGTGAAGGCATAGAACCTCAATCAAGGGAAAAGTATGACTAGTGAGGGTTCCATAAGTGTCATATGCTGATGTATCAGTACCCTAGAATGTTCTCTGCTTAGTTCTTAGGTATTAAGGACTTTGGTGTGGCATTATATTATGTCCCCTTCAGTTGGATTATTGTTTTGGTTGTCTATTTCTATGTAACAAGCCACCTCAAAATTTAGCAGCTTAGTGTAAGTTTATTATCTCTATGGTTTTGTGGGTTGACTGAGCTCAACTGGACAGTTCTTGCTCAGGGCCTCATATGTGGTTGCAGCCAGACAACAGGTGAGGCGGGAGTTATTGAAAGGATCTACTGGTCTAGATTACCGAGATTGATCACTTAATGGCTGGACTTGTTGCTGCCTGTTAGCTAGGAGCCAGAGCTATCTACAGGAGCACCTATATATGGTTACTCCATGTACCTTGGGTGTCTCAGCATGGTCACTAGGTTCTCAGTGTCACTACCACACATATTCTATTGGACAACAGTCACTGGACTCACCTCACCCAGGTTCAAGTGGGTGTTTCTTGATGAAATAACAACGAGATCATCCTGCAGAACAATGTAATGGGAAATATTATTGTGATCATCTTTAGAAGATACAGCCATAATTCTTGACATACAAACTTTGGGTTATTAAGTTTCTAGATAGCACGTAGCCAAACTGCCCAATTCCTCCATATATTCGAGCCTCTCCACTTGTCTTGGAACCCTTTCTACTTTAAGTGCTCTAGTCCATAAATATTCTGTGCTGTAATGTTCTTTTGAGTATCAGTCTCTTCTCCTGTCAAAGCTCTCCTACCTTGTGTTCTAGTTCCTCAATGAGTGATGTGGGACATTTGATTTTCTTCTTCTGTGTCAGTATCTCTGTCCAGGTATCTACTAATAAAATTAAGATTCCAGGAGATTTAGTACAATGTGACTGTTAAAAGGTAAACTGAGGTACATTAAATTTTTGAATAGTTTATTTGAGCAAACATCTATTCCAGCCAGGCAGTGCCAAACCAAATATGGTTAGGAGTGCTCCACCAGCAGGAGCTAAGGAAAAGGCTTTTATAGAACAGGTTTGGAAAAAGCAAGGAAATTATTTGATTGGGTATAGCTTAAGCTGTTCCTTTATTTGGGAAAACCTAGTTGGCTGTTTGTCATTAGTTGTTTTTTTAAGTTTAGATTTCTTAACCTTAAGGCATTTATAGGAATTGAGTCTGGCTTACATTTTGGTTTGCTTATGTAGGCTACCAGGGTTTTAGAACCACCTCAGTCTTTTGGCCTCCTTGTATAATTACTTTCACAGAATGCCTATTTTTCACTCTAAGATTCAGGCTACAGAGGACTGCAGAGAGCTTGGATGTGTAGTGTAAAAACTTCAAGAAAATACACTTTGCCATTTAGTTTTAAGGTTTGGAACAAGACCATGCATAAGAAGCCAACTTCTTTAATTTCCCCTGATGAGGCTGTAGCCCTGACAGCCTTACAAAGCCCTTCAGGGGTGAAGCTGCCAGGGCATGGCAACCCTCATCCCCAAAGTTGGGGGAGAGGAGGAGCCACACATGTATACAACCAAAACCTTTTACTATAGTTGCAAAAAAATTCTATCATCATATCTGCTTGTATTTCCCTCATGTCTTCCAAAAAAGTCCTATTATTAATCATGGAATAGGAAATAAGCAACCACTACACAAAGCAAGATAGTGTAGTATAATGGTTAAGTATCACCCTTGGAGCTGAAAGGCCTGAGTTCAGATCCCAGCCCTGTGACTTAGTCTGTGCAAGTTTAGCATCTCTCTCTCTCTCTCTAGGTTTCTTCAACTGTAAAATGAGGGTTGTGGTAGTATCCATTTCCAAAAACTAGCATGAGAATTTCACCTACCTGACATATAATAAGTACTACAGATATTTGCTATTACTATTATTTTGATCCTGGCCACTTTTGAAGCACCTCTGTGATGTTACAAGAGAATAGTAGAGAGTGTGACCAATATGAGATGACACGATACGCATCCTTTTGGTGTGCTGGCTGGTTAATGTGTTACCCCTTCCAGGGAATATAATGCCGTGAAAACCATCATTGTATCAATATGCTCCTGCTGGGTCCATGGCTATTTAAGGAGAAGAGCATATGGTAGAATTTCAGACACCATAGGAGGTCAATGAGGGGAATATTTCTGTTGAAGGGGAAAAAACTCTTAAAGTTGCCAGTTTTATCTACTCATCAAATCCTCTGTTCTCTTCAAGTATAAAAATAAAATTATTTGCATGTTTCATTCCATTTTTCATTATAAAGTTTTCTCCTTTGGCTTTTAGTTTCTAAAAATGACACAAAGGCAGACAGTGACAGAGGAAGATCTGTGAAGAAGATCTGACTGGAGATAAATGGAAATTCAAAGCCCATGATCCATAATCAGGAAGAATATGTTGGCTCCAAAAGCTAATAGAGCAATGAGAATAGGTAGAAAAAGACATATTGTTTTAAGGAGTATTCTGACTTGCATAATTAATAAGAAGCTAAGAAGAAAAGCAGTCGTGCATCAGCATGACTGCTATTCAGAAACAAAAAATAAAACCAATACCAAAAAAAAAAAAACCCAACAGCCAAAAAAAGGTCATTTTCAGCACCTACTTTATTATAGGAACTACTTAACTTACATAATGGACCTAGGAGTTTTACTTCAGAGGAAATCAAGACTCAGAGAAATCAAATAAGTTGCCCAAGTTCTGCAGGTGGTGGCTTTAGATGCCAAAAGTCAAACTCAGATGTCTCTCCGGCTCTATGATCAGTCTCTGAAACCCTATCCTTTGTTCACACATCAGTGCTAACAACACAGGTCCTGGTTTATCATCTTGGCAGGAATGGTAGTCCATTATTCTAAAATGTTGTTCCACCTTATCTTTCATCACTTCCCAAAACCAACACTCTATTCCAGCCAGAACAGTCTTCTTGCCGATCTTATTCATCTGATTTGCCTGTCCCTATCCTCTGTCCCCTTCCTGTGCCAGTGACATTGTCCTTTCCTCTAATCTGCTGATTTAAATCTTGACATTCCTCAGAACATCTTCAACACTCTGGGTACCTTCTCCTGAACTCCTAAGTTCAGTGCCATTAGCCCTCCACTGAACTCAGTGTGTCACTGCTGGGGTTCAGCTTGCCCCATGTCATAGTGCCTTCTGTTTCTGTGAAGTATAGAGCTTGCCTCCCTGAATAGGGCAGTGTCTTATGCTCCTCTTGGATCTTTATGTAATATATAGTAAGTCCTCAATAAATGCTGGGTAATTGACTATTGGTCAGTTCTTGGTCAGTTCTGTGACAAAAAGCCCAAGCCTTGGGATTAGTCTGTCAATGATAAAGAAAGAGTAAGTTTTTGGGAATGAAGGTGATTGGAGGAGTTTATAGGAAAAGGTCCATTTGTAGAGGATGGCATATTTTCCTTCTCCTTTACAGAAAATGCCATGGTAGTACCTAGGTGGGAAAAAGCAAAAAAAAACTTTATAAATGCAGAGTGCAACATAAATGCAACACTTAGCCATGTTGTTGGCATTATTTAGTGTTCAGATTAGGCAAAAGTATTGAATCAGCATTGAAAACCAAGAGATAAATTGACAGGTCTTTGTCACATGGCCTTCAAATTTTCCATGACAAGAATAAAAACTATGGCTAAGGTAACCAATAAAGAAAAAAAAGTATTATATATATATATATATATATATATATGCAAAATCAGGTCCAATAACTTGAAAATCTTCACATACTTCAGCCACAGATATATCAGTGTGACTGTCTTTTATGCACTGGAACTTGGGCTTGCACTTAATCTTTCTGTGACTCAATCTTATTATCTAGAAAACAGAGTCTCAACTGTACAATTACAAAGGTTTGTTTCACTCGTTTTGAATTATCTGTGTCTTCCAACAGAATTAATCTCAGATGAAGATCTGAAGTAGGGAAGCTTTTTAACTGAAAACCCCTGCCTACTTTTCTAGAATCTACATCCCCCAACCCACCTCCCATCTTCCCAAGGTAGCAAATGCTGTCATGCTGCCCATGGTTTATTGCTAACAAATCCATACCTGTATTTTGAAGTTTGCAACAACTTTCTTGGGTATTATCTTCTGTGGCCTTCACAGATGTGTACAAAACAGAAACAAACCCCATTTCTAGATGTGAAGAATTGAGTTTTAAGGAGGTTAAGAAACTTAGTCATAGGTATTTGAAGTATTGGTGCAGGTAGTTGAACCCCAAACCCTTATTTCTTTCTTGGGGCCATGTTCTCTCATAGGATCCAACACTGGATGATGCTGCAAACTGATCTCATTGCATAGGGTCTATGCCCTCTGTCCCATAGTTCTGTTATCCTGCTCTTCCTCTCTACCTAAAGGAGAACTCTACTCTAGTTCTTCATTTAAACAGGACACCTAGGGGCCCCTGGGTACCTCAGTCATTGGGCATCTGCTTTCGGCTCAGGTCATGATCCCAGGGTCCTGGAATCAAGCCCCGCGTCAGGCTCCCTGCTCAGCAGGAAGCCTCCTTCTCCCTCTCCCACTCCCCCTGCTTGTGTTCCCTCTCTCACTGTCTCTCTCTCTGTCAAATAAATAAAATCTTTAAAAAAATAATAAAAAAAATAAACAGGACACCTAATTCTCCTAAAATCTCAAACATAGCACAATAGGGTCTGTGTTCATTGACTAATGAAACAAAATTATCTCAGTAAGTATCCAAAAGGGTGATTTCAGAGTCAACACACTAAGCCTAAGAAGTGTGATGGTAAAAATTTGGAGTTTCAGGGCCTGATTAAGAAAGGAAAGAAGGCACACAGAGGGCTTCTAAGTTCCTTGTTTTGAACCTCCAGCATAATTGTTTTGTCTTCAACCAACACACAGTGGTAATAGTTGAAGATGGATAGGAGAGGAGATTGAATAGATGTAAAAGGAAAAGTCCTGTCTTTAGGATTGTAAATGTGTAGATTTTTTTTAAATTAGGCAAGATTGTAAATTGCAAGTACAATATACAATACAGCAGCATGTGATCAAGTTCTGAACTCTGAGATGTCCAGCTGAAGTGTTCAGTGAAAAGTTGAAAGAAGGGGTCAAGGTGACTATCAGGAATGCATTTCAGAAGGTAGATTTGCATTTAGCTCCAAAAGACATGAATGCTCTGGAGGTGGTAGTGATGCTGGCATTGGGACTGACAAAGTGTTGGAAAACTAATTCACAGTTTCTGTTGAAGAAGACACATATGACCTTCACCTCATCTCCCTCCTACCCTAGGATGGAAGAGAGAATCAGTGTGTAGAGAAAGGAAGGGGCAGGTATGCCCTGGATATCATGACACAGGGATTCTGAAAGCAATATGGAAGAACTCTTAGGAGACAAGGGAGAGAGTGCCTGTCACATGTGTTAAACTACAATTTCCCAATAATACTGCTTTTCCATTTGTGCTTTATCCTCTCCCTTGTGTCCCAGGCCCTGTGCCAGGCCCTGGGATGCTCCAGTCTTGAAATACTTCAGAAGAGCACTTTACTGTTCCCCGGGGAGATAGCTGAATTCTAGCACATCTGTGCATTTTATAGAAACTGAAGCATAGTCAAATTGGTTTGTTTTGAGTTGGAGGTAGATGGAAGGGTGTCCAATCTTCTTTACCTTTACAAAACTCTTTGAATACAATTCACTTTGTAGTCCAGATGTCTGGTTTATATGGGTGGACATAATAATCCAAACACTCTTGGAGCTAAGGGGACTTGGAGGAGCCCAACCCCCTTACCTTCAACTGCTGACACTCTTCCATTTTCCACTTCATTTGGAATAACACCTTCTCTCACCCTGCCCCCTTTTCAATTTTAATTAATAGACTTTATTTTTACAGTGGTTTCAGATATACAGAAAATTGATCAGAAAATACAGTTCTATATCCCCCCTCATTCCCAGTTTTTGCAGTTACTAACATCTTTCTTTAGTGTGGTACATTTGTTATAATTGATGAACAAAGTTTGATAAATTACTATAACTAAAGTTTAGTTCACATTAGGGTTCATTTTTTGTATTATATAGTTCTTGGTATTGAACAATGTGTATATCATGTATCCACTATTATAGTATCATACAGAATAGTTTCACTGCTTAGAAACAAAGCATTTTTCCTAAAGAACCTCTTAGTGTTGTAATTAGAATATAAACTGTGTGGTCAAACATGAGTTCAAATTGTGACTCCTGGATCTGTGTGACCCTTCCATGCCCAACTTCTCCTTCAGACACATGAGGAGTAGTACCAATCTTTTAACTGGTAATCACGAAGAAAAAAAAGAGATGACATTTGCCAAAATTCTCATTCACCCACTCAGCAGTATAATAATGAGGAGCCATAATGGTGAGTGGCTGAATAAAATGTTATAGCAAGAAAAGAAGAACCTCTATCATGAGTTAGGGCATGGAAGAACTGTTGAGGAGGCATGTGCGTGTGTGTGTGTGTGTATGTGCATCTAAACAGTATTTGAGCAATTATAGAGGAATAGGAGGACCCTGGGGACTAGCAGTTAAGAAGGTAAATGTGTTGGGTGAAGGTCTCAGAAACAGAATTAGGACATCAATAGACACAAACACATATGCTGTATGACTAAAAAGATAGCAAATCTGAATGTAGGCAATAGTATCAAATATCTCATTTGAGTTATCTTTCTTATTCATTATTATGCCTTTGACATTTTTTATCTTACTAAAGAGAAAATTGTTTTACATTGTAAAACTATACTATTTTTAAAAAAATATTATTACTACTGTTTAATTTAATTTCAGGATTATAAAAACATAACTTTTTTTGTTTGTTTTGGTAACTTACACAGATAAATCATAACAAATACCCCACACTAACCAGTGGTATGTTGATTAATGTTCTTAGCAGAGAAATCACTTTAATGTTGGCCTATTCTGTTCACCCCACCATCCCCAGACCCTTCATTGGAGGACATGAATTGATGAGCTACATCTAACCCTATGGCATTATATTCTTACTGTGGGCCTATCAGACAAACATCTGAATAAAAGGTTAAAACACAAGAAAATCTTTAGCAGGAAGTTTAATTGTGTTTGAGGGATTGAAAATTGGCTTCCTATATTGCTGTGTTAAAGTCCCCCTTTCAGTAGAGCGAGGCGCTTAAGGACTGGGGAACCTGAGAGGGAGGCCAGCAAGCTCTTTTACTACTGTTGAAAATAATGAGCAAGTACATCAGGATTCTACTAGTTCTTGGGAACTATTACTAAGTTCAAAAAAGTAGTTCTTGGTATATCAGGCTGGTGACTCTTCTGCTCTCTCCTGAAAGATTTACCATGTGTAGTTAGGTAATCTACTTTATTCCTCTATTGTTTTGCACCAAGAAAGAATCTCTAATTTGTGATACTACTGGGCATAAATAACTGATAATATTTTAAAGCTTTTAAATTTTTCATTATTATTTGACCCATCAGAATCTTACCTTAAAGTAGAAGAGTGAGAGGAAAGGTCTTGGTGTCTTAATTGTAGACCTCAGTTGTCGAATTGCAGAGAAAACATTTGAGGAGGTAGATGCAAGAGACAGGGAGAAATGGGGAATATCGGAGGTCACTGAAACCAGACCACCCACCAACGTGTTCTCCACAGTGCAGAGAAGTGAATCCTGCCCTAGATTCTACCTATCTACATTACAGCTATTCTCCTTCCAGTGATGGTTTACTTTAATAGAACCTCAAAATTTAAGAAGTGGTGTTGAAGGTATCTGACTTCAATGTTTATAAAAGCATGTTTTGGCGGGAATTCTCTTTCCAACATATAAAATGGCAGGCTGCTTTTGCAGAGAGGATTTGGGAGGAAAAAGAAACAATTTTTCTCATTCTGTTAATGCATTACCCCAGTGTTGCAATTGATGCCAACTGTCCCTGGGGTTCGAGGCTTTCTCTCATTCCATGGGCCATTCTTTGATGATGTTGCACAGAGAACCCCCTCCAGCAAAGGAGGCCCTGCCTTACGAATATAGACATACCTAACAGGACATTCCCAGATAAATAAGCGATTATCTAGGACTGGTTCCCGTTTTTCCATTTCAAATCTGGGCTTTGGGTTTTTCAGTTGCAGTTCTTTGATTTTATGCAAGGACAGCAGCATAAGGGAAGCTGGGAAGCTGCTCCACCAGGCTTCAAGCATATGCCTGAATTTGTTTACCACAAACAAAATCCTCTCAGCTTACTGTTACCGTCACCATAGCAACAAGATTGGGGTTACTTCTATCAACAAAGCACCACATAAGGCAAAGGCGGGCATTTAATAAGGAAGAGCAATGATAATTATATAGCAGCCAGTTGCCAGCTCAAACACAGAGTCCTTTTTCCAAATTGTAGTTCCATTTTCTATGTAGAAATGGAAATTATAACTTAATACGCTTTGGAAACCCATTCCTGTATTTGTCTGGGAGATGGAAAAATAAACAGCTGGAAATTCTCCACAGATCTTAAGTCAGCTTCACAGCATAACCCTATTAGTAGGTTTATTTGCCTCAGTAGCATAAAACTGCTTCATTAATAAGTAAGAATATAAACCAGAAATAGCTATGGAAAAATCTATTTCTGATTTTAAATATAAAATATTGAAACAAGGACCCAGAAACAAAAATGTACTTACTGAGGAAAGAGATTAAGTAGACAAGTAAGTTTAGGTGGACTGAATTCATAGCTGATAAATTTTATTTATTATTCATCCCATGTTCTATCCATTTCATAGTTCCATATTTTAATTGCAGTAGAACCATACTGGAGAAATACAATGAAGAATATACACATGTAAATATGCAGAATGATTCATTCACCAAGCTTTAATTGGCTACTGACAATGTATACAATGATCCTGGCACTGTATTAATCCCCGAAGACATTAAAATGAATAAATGAAATAAAATAGAGGCCTGTTCTCAAAGACCTTGATAATTTCACTGAATATGCAAATACAAATAATTTATACAGGATGATATGGGTAAACCAAAGTTCTGGGAATGATATTGAGAAAATGCAGAGAAGGGAGTGCTAAATTTTAGTAGATTTTGCTATAACTTGAAGTTATATTCATCTTGGCCTTGAAAGATCAGAATAATACCTACAGGTGGAGAATGTGATCTCAAAGGTAAAATTGACAAAATACACTCATAAATCTCAGCTCAAACTTCTACATCTTTATCTTCCCCCTCACCATAAATATCATTGCTAACTACTTGACCTTTCCTCTTGGACTGAGGCATTTATCCAGGTATAGCGAGATGTATTAGCGATTGCCCAGACTCTGCCTTGGTCCATGTATTAGTTTCCTAGGGCTGTTGTAAAAAACTACCACAAACTGTGTGGCTTAAAACAACAGAAATTTATTCTTTCACAGTTCTAGAGGCTAGAAGTATAAAATCAAGATGTCCACGAAGACATCTCCCTCTGAAAATTCTGGGGAAGAATCTTCCCCTGCCTCTTCCAGCTTCTGGTGATTGTTGGCAATTCGTGGCATTATTGGCTTGTAGATACATCACTACAGTCTCTACCTCCATCATCATATGGTCTTCTTCACCCTGTCTCTCTTTGCTCTCTTTGTGGCTCTGTATCTCCTTATAAGGACACCAGTCATTGGGTTTAGGACCCACTCTAATGCAGTATGATTTCATCTTAACTTGATTACATCTGCAAAGATCCTTTTTCCAAATAAGGTCACATTTATAGGTACTGGGGTTTAGGATTCAACATCTTTTTTGAAAACACAATTCAACCACAGCCTTCTATGAGAAAGCATAGGGAAATCCTATCTATAATAGCCTTGGCCAGTGTGTTGAGGCTGACCTGAATGCTTTCTGGGGACAAGGTGATGTTTAAACACTTGAAGTTCTTTTTGACCACTCTTAAGAAACAAGTCACCATAGTTGGGTGAAGGAGGCAATTTAATGCCCTGATCCCACACGAGAAGTACCATTCCAGGAGCATGCATGGTGTCTCAAGAAGGAAAGTGTTGTTTACAACTGTTAGAGACCCCAAATGAGAACTTACCAGTTGAGGGGTGAGGGTGCAGATTGACAATGTCTCAAAAGTGGCTTTTCATACAGCTGGTAGGCCTGTGTTATCCCAGTTCAGTCATAATAAATGAGTCTAATTCTGGTTTCTGGAGGGCTGCCTAAGGACAGTCAGTCCATTCTTTTCTGTTCATCCATGCTACCAGCTGGGTGGCATTTGTCTGCTCCTATGGAATGCCTGAGAATGGGGTTAGGAAAGACATCCTGAAGTGTTGATATGTGATCTGCATGGAAGGTTCAGGAGCCAGGGCCATCCTCAGCTGTTTTTGACAGACATCTCACTAAGGTTAAAGGGAATGATGATCAAATTGTGTTCAGAGCTCTACTGAACATACGGGGCACAGTGGACTCAAGAGTCATTTGTAACCATTTAAGAGAATGGCACCAGGGTGTTTTCCCTTGTAAGGAATGCTCCAAGGGCAATACTGAAATACAAAAGATTGTTAATGACCCTCTCTCCTCTATTCCTCCTAATATCTAACCTGTTCTGTCCCAGTACCTGTGTTGCTGCTCTCCACTGCCACAAATTATTATGTCCTGTTCCAGTGGCTATAATTCATGCCCCCTCCCCCTGCTCCAGATCATCCTGTTCTCACATTTAGACTTCTCATCCAGAAGGGCCAGGTGCAAGAGGAAGAGGGTATTTTTTATGATTATTACTATACTCAATGTAGTGGTTATTATTCATGTGATCTAGAACCATGTTGATCCAATAAGAGAATCCAGATGGATGAATCAAAATTAAGTTGTTTTTGTTTTTAGTTTTTATTTAAATTTTAGTTAGTTAACATACAGTGTAATATTGCTTTCAGGAATAGAATTCAGTGATTCATTACTTACATTCAACACCCAGTGCTCATCACAACAAGTGCCCTCTTTAATACCCATCACAACATCTAGCCTGTTCCCTCCACCGTCCATCCCTCCATCATTGACCCTGTTTGTTTTCTATCATTAAGAGTCTCTTATGGCTTGTTTCCTTCTCTCCTTTTTCCCCCCTCCCATATGTTCATCTGTTTGTTCCTTAAATTCCACAGATGAGTGAAATCATATGGTATTTGTCTTTCTCTGGCTGAGTTATTTTGCTTAGCATAATACACTCTAGCTCCATTCAAGTTGTTGCAAATGGCAATATTTCATTCTTTTGATGTCTGAGTAATATTCCATTGTATATATATACCACGTCTTTATCCATTCATCAGTCAATGGACATTTGGGATCTCTCCATAGTTTGGCTATTGTTGACAATGCTGCTATAAATATTGGGGTGCATGTGCCCCTTCACATCTGTATTTTTGTATCCTTTGGGTGAATACCTAGAAGTGCATTAAATTAAGTTTTGATACCTTAGGGCCCTTTTTTGACCAGTTCTCCAGTCAGATGGTTGACCAACAGCCCAGCCTAGGGTTGCTGCTAGGGGTAGAAAAGTCCAGCCATGGGCTACACCATGCCCAGGGATGGTGTAGGTAGACTGATTATCATATTTTCAAAATTTGTCTTTTAATCTTAGGTGAAAAAAAAATCCTTTCTGGGAAAGCCATACTCAGTGACCAAAAAACCTTACTAAGGTGTGTGGACCAGGAGAAGCTAAAGGAGATAGAATCAAAAATATTTTTGTGTCAGTATTTTAGAAGGCTGTCCCAATGCTCAGTAATACCAAATGCCTCTGGGTGGCAGAGAGTATGGAAGTTCCATCAAATATCATGATTATCAGCCCGTTGTCAGACTGCAAATGGTTTGGAAAGCTTAAAATGCTAGTTTCAAGAGTCTCAAAGGCATTAGATGTTTCAGCTGATCAAGTTGGAACAACAAAACAGTAACCAGAAAAAAGGGTCATCAGAGGTGAGGTACCACTGAAAACCTGAAGAGGGAAGTTGAAAGTCTGATATAGTTAAGTTGTCAGGAGTAGATGGGGAAGGCTTCCTCCACTACAAGACAACTGGGTCAAATATTTGCAAGAGTCACAGGTCCAGCATGCAGTAGACAGTTTCTTCTGGGCTGGCAGAAACATAGGATTTTTACTTTGTTCCAGTTTATGATGGTGGATGTCTTGCCATATCTGGTAGCATGATGAATCCAGGCAGCAACGATGCCAGTCTGTGTGGTAGAGAGTCTCAATCAGCAATGTAGTCTAGCTAGCCTCATCAGAAAAGAGGACTGTACCATAAGTATCTACTTGAGTGACTGAAATAGTTCAACTGGCAACCACTATTTGGTTTCATATTTTGTGGCCCCCAAGTGGGATGTCTTTAATCTGCCAGTCTAGTTATCCTAGTGGAAGACTAAATAGCTAGGTCATTGGCAATAGCCTAAGAATCAGTAAAACTATAACAAGGTTCATCAAGGGGACTGTTGCCCAAGGTCATGAGAAATGTCTTGAGTTCTGACAACTGAGTGACCAACCATGTCTGCTTTCATTTCCACTTAACTGGAGTTGGGCTGAACAGCCACAGTACCCTAGTAGACATCACTGGATTTCGATAAGCAAAACCATTAGTGAAGGAAGCCCAGGCATTTAGGGAAGTCTCTGTGAATGCAGGGCCCCATTGAGCCAGTAATTTTACTTGAGGCAGCAGAATGATGATTTAAAGTTTTCTCCAAAGGAATACCCTCCACTTTTCTATGTAAAGTAGAAATGTCACTTTGTCATGTAAAGCTGAAATGTCACTAAGATCAGGCCAGTTGCTTTCTTGCATATTCCATTTCCATTTGACAAGCTAAGTTTGTTGGGTCCTTCCCATCCTGTTAGTTGCATTTGAATCGGTTCTCCCCCAATTGGAAAGATCTGGCAAGACAGTCACAAGGCTCCCATGGGTCAGACATTTAGTTTTGGCAAGAGCCTGAGCAAGGTAAATAGTCACTTTTTAAAAACGTTGTACCCTAGAAGCCATATTAGGAAGGTGACAAGGCAAAATTCTCAGGGAGTACCTCTGGATAGAGATTGTCTCCCTTTGTTGGAGGATCTATTCAGCAAAATCATCCTTAACAAGGACTTGTAGCTCAAGGGTTCATTAGGGTTTCCAGGTGCCAAAGTGACTAACTAACACTTCTCTTTATATGGTTCTTTCTGATGAGTATAATTCCCCCTGGTATTTATGGAAGGAGAAGTACAAGCATGCAACATGTCAAATGAGCCAATTTTAATGGTGGTAGAGAAGCTGGCAGTCCTCATGTCCTGCCCTGCCCTGCATCAACAAAGTTGAAGAGATGGAGTTGCCCAGACCAGAATACCAGATTCCCAGTTCTTACATACCCAAAGGTCAGCAGTTTTTTAAATATAAATGCTTCTCATATTATTATCTGCCTCTGATCACTTTCCAGAGCACCAACATAGTTTTTTGTCCATTTTATCCAGCTTCATTGTTGCTTTCTAGGGAGAAGATTTGTCAATACACTTAGTCATTACTAGAAGTTAAAATGCTTTAATTTTGCAGTCATATCATCTTCTCAGCTTAAGAGTCCATCAAGGCTAATAATGTAATTATCTATGCCCCCAAATGTGTAGAAAACAGGGCATCCTCAGAAACCCCCTGTAAGCTGCTGTGTGCTCACCTGTACTTAGATATCTGAGAAATCTTGGTTAACTTGGTTAACATTCCCCACCCTTCTGTTCATATTGTACAGAATAGAGATAAACCAAGCCAGAAACCTAATAGAATGAAAGATGTTTTCTAGAGTTGCCTTGGGAGGCTCTTTCCCTCACCTTTTTTTTCCATGGTTCAGTCTCTAGGAACACTCTCCCTTACCATTAATTAAATCTTGAATGTAACTCTTAGTTATGCAGCAGATGTGCTTCCTAGCATCCCAGGGCATTTCTCTAGGTGAGGTATAGAATTCATGTTACAAAGCCCAGCAAACATGACAATAACAGAAGAGACCCGGAGATCAAAGGTAAATCAGGGCCTAAGATAATGAACATCTGGGCAGTTTTTAACATTCTGATATATAATCTTTCATATGTATACACACACACACCACACACACACACACACACATATCTTAAAGACTTATTTATTTTAGAGAGAGAGAAAGCACACCCACAAAGGGTAGACAGGCAGAAGGAGAGGGAGAGAATCTTAAGCAGACTCCCCATTGAGCGTGGAGCCTAGCATGGAGCCTGATGTGGGGCTTGATTTCACAACCCTGAGATCATAACCTGAGCCGAAATCAAGACTGGGACGTTTAACCAACGGAGCCAGCCAGGTGCCCCCTTTCATATATATTTTTAATAATGAAGAAACAAAAACAGCTATCTCAGTTATTCCCAGCAGTGTCCCTGGTCTGGAGAACTCATCTCACCCACAGACTCAGTTCTGCCACTTTCCCCTGACCCTCCAGCTCACATAATCACACCATGTCCCCAAGGTGCTGTGCTTACTTTTGCTCCTCTGATAACAGGCAGTCAGATTTTTTCTCTTTCTTCTTATCCTCATATTTCCCAGATCAACAATTAGCCAACCTAAGAAAATTCTTTCTTCTTTTCTTCCTTTCTTCTTTTCCCTTCCTTCTTCCTTCTTCTTTCCATCATTCCCCTTTCCTTCCTACCTTCTTTCTTTCTCCTTCCCTCTTCCTTCCTTCCTTTCTTCCTCCCTCCTTCTTCCTCTCTTCCTCTTTCTCTTTTTTTCTTTTTCTGTCTACCCCCCCACCTTTTTTAAGCAAAAACATTGAATGATGTTATGGGAAAACAAAGGAATAAGCAACAGGAATGCCAAAGCCAAGTACAGTTGTCTGATTCTGTGATAATTGATGACATAAATTATATAGCATTCAGATTCCCAGTTCATTTCTGACTCTAGAAGAGTTGGGTCCTGGTATATTCTGTCTAGAAAAACAGTCCCATAGAAATACTATCTAGCATGAAGGAGTCTTCATTTCTTTACTCTCTGTCCTGAACAATAGGTGGGGATTGATCACATGTTACATAAGTTCTGGCTTCCATGGTCATCTATGGGCTGCTCTAATTTCCAGCCATTGGTTTGTAGAAAGAAATACTTTGTCCCAAACACCCCCCATCACTTCCAGCTTACTGACATCACCAGATAATGCCTCCCTCTGGAACTCTCTGGTCCTGTGTCCTTAAATTCTAATGTAGCTCTTTACCCATTTTTTTCTATTTCATCTCTCTTGCCTGAAATTTATTGATTGATCAGATACTAAATTTTGGTTTCCCAATTCTTTGTTTTCTCTTTAGTAAAATTTGCCTTCATTTTTTTTTTTTAAGCTACAGTCCTGTTATATATCATATTTCCGCTCACAAGGCTCAAGCTACTAACTTTCTTAAGGTACATTGAAGTTACTTTTTTTCTAAGAGTCTGATGCCCTCAAAGAAATACTCTCAGAATTGTTTAAGTATTGCTAGTATTTTCTCCCATTTTTGTGGCTTGTCTTTTACATCATTTAATGATCTTTCAATTGACAGATATTCTTCATTCTCATAAAGTCCATTTTATTAAAGTTTTTCCTTTGTGATTATATTTGTGCTCTGTATAAGAAATGTTTTTCCTATGATAAAGTAATGAATGTGTGTGTGTGTATATATATATATATTAATAGTATCTTCTAGAAGTGTGTTTTGTCTTTCACTTTAGACTGAAAATAAACCTAGATTTGGTATTTGTGTATGCTGTGACATAGAGATCAATTTTCATTACTTTTCATATGGATAGCTGATATGTCCAAGCATATTTATTGAAAAGACAGTCCAGGGATGCCTGGGTAGCTCAGTTGATTAAGCATCAAACTCTTGGTTTCAGCTCAGGTCATGATCTCAGGGTCATGGGATCAAGCCCTGTGTCCAGCTCTGTGCTCATAGTGGAGTCTGCTTGGGATTCTCACCTTCTTCCTCTCCCTATGTCCCTCTCCCCCGCTCTCTCTCAAAATAAATTTTTTTAAAAATCTTAAAAAAAAAAAGAAAAGATAGTCCGTTTTGTACTGCTCTGTCATGGTCAAGACTGTCATTATATGTCCATATAGGCATTGATCTATTTCTAGATTCTCTTTCATTTGGCCTTATGGCTATTCTTAGCCTAAAATAACACCTTGATCTAATTATGATAGCTTTATAATAAATATCGATATCTGATATGACGAACTCACTCAATTTCTCTTCAAGATTTTTCAACTATTCTAGACTCTTTGCATTGTCATATACATTTAAAAATTAGTTCAAGTTACCCACACACCAAAAGCGGGGGGAAAACATGCTAGAATTAGAATGAATTGAGAAACTGGTTTAGAGAAAATTGACATCTTCCATTTCATGAATATGATTTACCCCCATTTATTAAGGTGTTTATTTTTATCAATAATTCTGTCTAGATATCTGTATATCTTCTATTAGTTTTTCTCTAAGCCATTTGATTTTCTTCCAATTAGAAATATTTTTAAAAATTACACCTTATTATTGTTTGAATATAAAAATACAACTGATTTTCTAAAAATATGTTGACCTGTAGCTAACAACCTTGCTCTTTTTCTCAATTCAACAACCTCATGTGTTAATTCTGTTAACTTGTCTGTAGATTCTTATATGTGATTATATCATCTGCAAATAATGACATTTTATTTCAGTTTTCCCATACTTATAAATTTATTTATTATTTTTATATATTTGTACTAGCTAGGATTTCCAGTACAATACTGAGTACAAGGGAGGGTAGTATGAATTCTTGTCATCCTACATTGATCATTACATATGATGGTTTTGTTTTTTTTTTGCAATGATGTTTCATCAGATTAATGTAGTTTGCTACTAAACCTAGAATACTAAGAGTATTTTTTATAATTAATATGAGTAGAAATTATAAAAGGTTTTTTTAATTCATTGAGATGATCATAGGATTTTTATCAATTTTTATGTTAATGTAGATTACATGATTAATAGGTTGAATCAAATATGCAGACAAACTCTAAATTAGTCATGCTATGTTATATACATATGTGTATATACACATATACAGATGTGGTTTATTAACATATTTAGATTGGCTGCAGTTTTCCTCTTTTCTAATATGTTTATCAAATTTATATATAAAAATCCTTCATAAAGTACATTTGAAATGGTCTCCTTTTTTTTTTTTTTTAACATTTTCTGGAAGAATTTGGGCAATATTACCATTTCTTTCCTAAATGTTTGGTAGAATTTACTGGTAGTGAATTTCTGATTTTCCATTTCTTCTTGGGGGTGTTTTAAAAATTGTATTTTTCTATAAATTTGATCATTTCGAAGTTGATCAACAAACATTTAAAATTATTTTGCATCACATTTTTCATAGTATCCTTTTATTGGCTATTAATTTTACAATTGGTGCTGCTGACCACTTTTTTATTTCTGACATTTTGTCATGATTAATCTTGTCTGAGATTATAAATGTTTAATTTTAAGCTTGTAAGTATGAATTTCATTTTAATATCTGCCTCCATCTTTGTCATTTTTTTTCCTCACATTTTACTAGGATTTATTTTATTGTTTTATTTCCAACTTCTTCATTGATTTTCAGTTCTATTTTTAAAAATGTATTGTCTCATTCTATGTTTCCCTCTAATTGTGGATTTAGCTACATTACCATGCTGTGGTATTATTCAGTTTTTTCCCATTGCTCCAGATTTATTTTTTGACCCATGGTTTATTATAGAAGCTTATTTATTAATTTCAAAACATAGTAGTATTTTCCAATTAACTTTTCATTATTGATTTCTAGCGTAATTGCACTGTGGTCAGAGTTTCATACATGATCATAATGCTTTGACGTTTGTTGAGACCCCTTTATGGCACAATATAAAATTGAATATTTGGAAATGTTTTCATGTATGATTGACAATTATGCATGCTGTAGTTGTTAGTTACAATGTCCAATATATGCCAGTTAGGTCAAATTTTCTAATCATTGTGCTTTGTATGTTTGCTCTTTATTTTATGTATGTATTTACTAGTGTTGCTCAGATCCTCTCACACCATTGATCATGTCTCTTCTTGTCTTTTTTTTTTTTTAAGATTTTATTTATTTGACAAAGGGGGCGGGGTAGAGCATGAGCTAGAGGGAGAGGCAGAGGGAGAGGGAGAAGCAGACTCATTGCTGAGCAGGGAGCCTGACACGGGGCTCGATCCAGGAACCCTGTGATCATGACCTGAGCCAAAGGCAGACGCTCAACTGACTGAGCTACCCAGGCGCCCCATCTTCTTGTCTTCTGTATTTGAATATATATATTTATTCATGTTCTTCATAATGCATATTGTCTTTTGACCTTTCTTCCAGTTTACTATTAACACTCTTCAGCTATGTCATATCTGCTATAAACCCAACCACGGCATTCTAAACTTTTGTTATATTTTTCAATTTTCAAGTTTTTAATTTTTTAAGTTTTCAGTTTTCTGCCAATATTATCCCTTTTGTCTCCTATTTATATGACCATATTAAGCATAGTTGTGTGTTTTTTTTAAGATTTTTATTTATTTGAGAGAGAGTGCGAGAGAGAGCACATGAGGGGGGAGGGTCAGAGGGAGAAGCAGACTCCCTGCTGAGCAGGGAGCCCAATGTGGGGCTGGATCCTGGGACTCCAGGATCATGACCTGAGCCGAAGGCAGTTGCTTAACCAACTGAGCCACCCAGGTGCCCAAGCATAGTTGTTTTAACACTTGAATCTGATAACTCCAATATTTGGAGTCCCTTCATTGTACCTTTCTAGTTTCTGTTGCTTCTGCTCTGTTTCCTGCCTGCTGTTCCTTTCACCCTAACACATACACATTTCCTGTCATTTTAGTGTGTCTGGTTATTTTGGATTGTGCACTTGACATTCCATTTGCAAAATTATTTTGAGAAATAATTTGAGGCCTAGAGTGTTGTGTGATCTTCTGTTTTCTTCCCTTTCCTTCCCCTTCCTTTCCTTTCCTTTCTTTTCTTTTCTTTCTTTTTTTACGAATGTGTAGTTATGCACTAGGGTGTACTGGAATTCCTGTATTACATCCATCTAATTTGAAAGACTGAGATAACTCAGCATTGAACTAAAATGCTTATGAGGGTCTCTTTAAATTCTAGAGCATTTTACTTCTGTGGTACAATCTTTCACAATCAAACTCACAACCTAGAGGCTTACCACTACTGCTTCCCCTTGGAGGGATCTGGACTCCAACACCTGCATGTTTAGTCCGTTGGAGCTGCTAAGAGTACATTCTAGATTCTTAGTTTCTTGACTTTTCTCTCTTTCCCTAAGGGAAAAGTGTCCACAAATGTTAGGATTATTTCCCTGTTTATCTTTCTTCCCCTGAATCGTCATGTGGTAATCCTTTACTAATCATAGTAGCTCGATAAGGCACACAAGAACTCTTTTTTAATATTTTGTACAGTTTTTTTCTAGCTATATGTTGTGAAAGTACTAGTCTTAATTATTTAGTTCAGCATGCATGGAATAGAGTGGTAAATTTATCTACCTATTTACTTATTTTCTATTTCACACTTAAACTATCTCAAATTTTCCATTACTATGATACTGAAGTCTAGCTACAACAGCTCCACACATATGAAGTAGTGTTCAGTAAATATTTTTGAATGAATAAATCATAATTATAGGACAACAGTTAAACATTGAACAGGTAGGGTTGGCATCATTTCAAATTACTATTCTTTCTGCATTTTCAGTCTTAATAAATGTACTAACTTGACTAGCATATGCCAACTTCAGCTTAATATGAAATTAGAAAGCCTAGGGGGACGCCTGGGTGGCTCAGTTGGTTAAGCGACTGCCTTGGGCTCAGGTCATGATCCTGGGGTCCCTGGATCGAGTCCCGCATTGGGCTCCCTGCTCGGCGGGGAGTCTGCTTCTCCCTCTGACCCTCCTCCCTCTCATGCTCTCTGTCTCTCATTCTCTCTGTCTCAAATAAATAAATAAAATCTTAAAAAAAAAAATTAGAAAGCCTAGGTTTATATTCCTGATTATCCATTTTGAATAAGTCACTTAATTTTCCAAATTTTCGGTTTCTTTATCAGTAACAGCACCCATTTCACAGGATTACTCTAAAATGACAAAAGGATTTATGGAAACATTCACATTATGACTGGAATTATTAACTTATTTATTTCACAGATGAGTTAATAAACACAAGACTGGAGAGATAGGCAGGAGCCAAGTCTTTAGGGCTGTGGAGGATTCAGACTCTTTTATTGATGACTGTTAAGTGGTTGTGAATTTCATATATGCTGTTCTGTCTGCCAGGTGGGGAATGGGGTGTGAGGCCAAACTGAAAGGGAAGCTTAGATGGTGCCAGTGGTATTGGAATATTCCAGTGGGTCAATTTGAAAGCATGTAGGGAATAAATTTAACGGGACATGGTGATTGCATAGGTATAAAGGGTGATGTGGAGAAAAAGAAAAAACAAAGCCACTCCAATTATTTTCCTTTCGTTTTTTCTTTTTTCTTTTTTTTAAAGATTTTTTTTTTTAAAGATTTTATTTATTTATTTGACAGAGAGATAGCGAGAGCAGGAACACAAGCAGGGGGAGTGGGAGAGGGAGAAGCAGGCTTCCTGCCAAGCAGGGAGCCTGATGCGGGGCTCGATCCCAGGACCCTGGGATCATGACCTAAGCCAAAGGCAGACGCTTAACGACTGAGCCACCCAGGCACCCCTAAAGATTTTTTTTATTTGAGAGAGAGAGAGTGAACATGAGCAGGGGTTCTGTGGGGGAGGCAGAGAGAGAACCGACACCTGGCTGAGCAGGGAGCCCGACTCGGGGCTCAATCCCAGGACCCTGAAATCATGACCCAGGCCGAAGGCAGATGCTTAACTGACTGAGCCACCCAGGTGTCCCCAATTATTTTTCTTTAAATATTTTCTGGGGTGCCTGGGTGGCTTGGTAGGTTGATGTCCTCTTGGTTTCAGCTCAGGTCATGATCCTCAAGGTCATGAGATTGAGCCCCAAGTCAGGCTCTGCACTGGGCGTAGAGTCTGCTCGAGAGTCTGTCTCTCCCTCTCCCTCTGCCCCTTACCCTGCATGTGCGCACTCTCTCAAATAAATAAATTTTTTTTTAAAAATACCTTCTTATAAACACAGAATTTTTCAAACCAACTTCTTTGATTTTGATTTTTGATTTTTTTTATTTTATTTTTATTTTTTCTTCTGGTCCTCTACTCATGCTTTCTCAATTTGATGGTTTTACTGCTTGTTTTCCACCATCCTCTTTGTTTCTTCCCAGTCTTGGTTTTTAAAATTGTTACCCATTTCATTTATTCACTTAATGAACCCCATGCTGTAGCCCAGACTCCATTCCTGAGACCTGCCACGTTTCTCACTTGTTATTATTTTCTTAATCCTAAAATCCAGATTTCCTCATGTCAGCCCTTTGCTCCCTCCTGCCACTACAGGCATCCCTTACAAATCAACTATAATTGTTCCCTTTGCCTTAAAGTCCTACCCAGCTAATCCGTCAAGGAAGTCTGTCAGAGGGCTGCACCCTTCAGACATCACAGTGCTCTTTCACTGGCTCTGAGAGTGGCTGCCATTTCCTTCTCTTCCCTAACCTGGGGATTTATTCAAATACAGTCTTACTCAACACCACAACCTCCGGTTTCAGAGTAATTACTCCACTGAATCAGAGGGAAGTGACTGAGCGTCCTTATTTATACTGCAGTGATGAGAATATTTACCTTCATGGGAAGATTTGCATTTTGAAAGAAAAAGTCTAGGAAGAAAATCAATGAAACACTAATGGCAGCTTTTTCCAGTGATGTGATACTTTCTTAGAGGTGATAGTTTGGGAATTCTTTCTAGGCAGTCATTTAACCTGGATGATGATCCACTCTATCTACAAATAAGTGGAGATGCCACAAGATCATTGGCCATCTTTTTCTACCCATCTGGGTAGAAAATAGGTTATCACCAAATACTGACAGTGATTTTCTTAAACTCAATGAACCTGAGATTCCGCAAACTAGCCTAGAGTAGTCATTCTCAAACTTTTCTGCACAATAGAAACCCCTGGGGAGTTAAAAAAAAAAAGGTCCTAATGCCCAGGCCAAGTTAAATCAGAATCTCTGATGGTGGACTCAGGAATTGGCATTTTTAAAAATTGCTTCTCAAATTTATTGTTCATATGAATCACCTGGGGATCTCTTTAAACTGAAGATTCTGAATCAATAGTTGGTGTGCGTGCTGAGATTCTATATTGAAGGAGCTGGAGACCCATTTTTAAACTTGACTATACATTGTAGTTAGTCTGGGGAATGAATGGATGAATGATAAATGAATGAATGAATACATACACATATACATACATACGCACAATTATAAAAAGATGCCCAGATTCCACCCCCAGGGAATAAAGCAAATTACACTAATATTGTTCAAATTAACCCTACCATTATAGCTGATCATCTAACTCAGAGAAAAGAAATTCTCTGATGGGTGCAATAAAGTAATGTATGATCAGAAGCAGGGTTTCTCCTTTCCATGTTTGCAGCTCTTCTTGAGGGTGAAGAGAATTTCAACAAAAACCTATCAAATATTTGTGAGTGTGGGAACATCAGTCAAAACAGTTGCTATCCCTTGACAAGCAGCTATGTGGTATCAGGGAAAACAAACCCAGCCCAGTGTTCACCAGGTAGTTTTCCACAAGTAAAACTGAAGAAATGAAGGATTGGGGAACATGTTTTGCCAAGTTAAATTTTGTGCCTCTTTTTTAGCCTCAGCATTTCAAGTGGAATTTAAATCTTGGGGGGTTAGAGTTCATTTACTTTTTGGCAGAACAGCACTTCCTGTTTCTAAGAAAAAGGCCCCAGAATGCTTCTTTCACGTCAAATGCTCTTACAAAACAGCACTTGATGAATTGAATGCAAGTGAATGAGAAACACATGGATTAAGTTTCCATTAGCATCCACATGGGTTTAATAATTAAGGGAAAATGGTTGACAAAAAAAGAATGTTTTGAGTTTTCCCAATTGAAAGTTTTGTAAAAAAAAAAAAAAGTGCTTAAAGTCACTCCTTCCAAACCTGATACATGCCTGAGATTACTCATCCCTAACCAAAACAACCCAAATTAGGCTTATAATTTGAGACCCAAGCAATAAATTCCATCCTCTCAAAAACCAATGCAACACTCACTGGGTTTTGGGAATTGTGAAATCAATGAACCATCCTCTTGTGAAAGTAAATAAAGGAAACATCATTTAAAATGAAGTCCTGAAGGGGGTGGTCTCACCCAGGTACCACTCCTTGCAGTCTGCTTAACAAGCCAGAAGGAAGACCTATTTTGATGAGAGGATACATTTAACATAGGAATTTATCTCCTGCCTTTAAAAAGTAAGATCCCTCCCTGACCCAGCAACAAGGCATTAACTACTGCCTGCAGCCAATGAGAAACCGCCACAACTCTTGTTCCTCTCTAATAAACTTTTATTCAGAATAGTCCTCCCCAGTTGTCTCCTAAAACCTAATAAAAGCTGACCTTCCTTTCATCTCTTTGGACTTGTCTGTGGTTTGCTGTACCTTGCTTGTTCTAAATTGCATTCTTCTATTTCTGAATAATCTCGTTTTTTAATTTAAATAAAACTGCTCTTTGCTCTGTTTAAAGTTAACACTCCTGTCATTGAACTGTCTTAAGGAATATATTATTTTGTTTACATCAGGTAACTCATAGTTTCTGACCATTATGGATTTGACTCTTCCTCATTAAGCACATTTTAAAATCAGTCTCACCCACCTGAAATCAAAGTAAAAAATGCCTCACAAGTAATGACCATAGAAACACTCTTGCCCTAGAAGTCAGTTTAGCTTTGTCCAGACGCTATCCCTTGATAGATGAGTAGAAGGCAAGTTATTTAAAACTGATTCATTTCCCTCATAATTACAAACAAGAAGGTAAGACTAATTAGTGTTTCCCAATTCTCAATACTTCGGACTATTCAATTAGTAAAATTCTCCATATTGTATCCCTATAGTAAAAGAAGACAAGAAGAGTAACAGGGAGTGAAATGAATCCACAATTATTGTCAAGAATTACAATATTAGGAAAGATGTACCTTTGGGAAAGAGTACTATTTTACCTCATTTCTATAGGTAATGATGTCTGAGAAACACTGAATCTAACGTCAATAAGTAGTCTTCAATTTTCTATTATCCTTTCCACCTATTGTTTAGAACTTTCTACCTCAGCATATTATAAGCATATCAAATAGAAGGCATCTAAAATTGTCTCAATATCTGTTCACCAAGGCTATTCTTGTTCTTATGCTTTTAAAACAAACAAAAAATCTATTGATTGCCCCACCAGTTGCCCAGCTTAAACTAGAAACTCTAAAATACTGAAAATTGAAAATAGAACATGGAATAAAAATAAGGCTTCATGTGAAGCTCCAGGCCATTAGACACTCTCCTAAGTGTTATCAAGGGTCAAGAGTTTATATGCATGTATTTGTGTATCTTACCCATACACAAATGTGCATATATGTTATACCGACTATATGTGTCTGTCTTTCCAATGTTTCTGCACAAATGGAACCATGTCATATACATTGTTGGTCTTTTCAGTTTAATTTTTTTTTAATTAACCAAGTCTTGGGAATTAGCTTTATTATTAAGAAACTTCTTTCGGGCGCCTGGGTAGCTCAGTTGGTTAAGCAACTGCCTTCGGCTCAGGTCATGATCCTGGAGTCCTGGGATCGAGTCCCGCATCGGGCTCCCTGCTCGGCAGGGAGTCTGCTTCTCCCTCTGACCCTCCTCCCTCTCATGCTCTCTGTCTCTCATTCTCTCTGTCTCAAACAAATAAATAAAATCTTTAAAAAAAAAAAAAGAAACTTCTTTCATATTTTTCATATCTTTACAATATTCTACTTTGTGAATATCCTCTAAGAGCTTTTGACTATATTAGTTAAAGAAAGTGCTAAATAAATATATATTGAATGGGTAGATGAATGATTTCCCTAAGAGCATCTAGGATATTACCAAAATTTAGTTATTACAAAGACTTCTGCAATAAATACTCTTATACATACATTCTTAATGTGTTTATTTCAATGTATTTATGAGTTCAGTTCCTAAAAATAGAATTGCTTGGACCAAGGACACATATTTCACATTTTGATAGACATTCCAAATTATCATATAATATATTGCCTCAATTTGTACTTACACCAAATGTGTATGAGAGAGCATATTTTCCACACTCATACCAATTCTTTTTTTTACCAATCCTTTTTATATATTTAAATGTTATTTATATTTCCTTTGTAAACACCTGTTCAAAATTTTCTTTATTTTAGAATTTTATTTGTAAGAAATTTAAGATACATGTAAATAACTATCTTATGTAATTAAATATTGAATTTTAAGTGATATTGAATATAAGTTAGTCATTTACAAAAACTGCATAGATATTTTCTCAGGTGATATTTTTACTTGTTAATGATATCCTTGTTCAGAAATTATTTTATCTTTTTAAAAACTTTTATGGTTTATTTATTTTTAAATCTTGTATCAAAAAACTTTCCCCCTGAAATATTTAAAAGTTTGCTCATTAGTATTACAGAGTTTTTTGTATCCTTTTTATTATGTTTTTCTTTGATTTATCAATAGTTTTTGGGAAAAAGGGTAAAGCTGTTTTTAATAATGACTTCATCATATAGTGAAATCTTATGTATACACATGTCTATTTATAGACCTCCTCCTGCTGTTCTGTTGTAGTGATCTGTTAGTTTTCCTATGCCCAGGACAAACTGTTTTAATTACAGCAGTTTTATGATGTATTTTAATGTTTTATATGTTTCCTTCTTTTATTACTATTTTTTTAAAACTGCTGTCTATTTTTAGTGTTTATTTTTCCACTTTATTTGAAATACAGAGGTAGCTTCTGTCGTTAAAAAGCAACAAACAGAAATTATATCAATTAGGTTACATTGAATTTATCAGATTATAATGGAAAAACTGGCATCTTTGCAAAGTAAACCTTTCATATATTTTGGTCTCTTCTTAATGTACTTTGAGATAATCTGGTATTAGTATTAATTTTACTTCTTGCTTTGCAAATTTATGCCAAATTTATATTTGCATTTCTAGAGTTGCATCGTATAATATTGCCCCTATTTTGGTAACATTATCAATAGTTTTTTGCCTGAAGGATAAAATGGAAGTTCTTAAGCATGCTAAACCAAGACCACTCTAAAATAGCCCTAGATTTCTCTTCTTATTTAATGTCATAGTCTCTCAAGAACACTTTTCTCTGATCTCTTCAAACTGTTCCTGATATTTTACTACTTTCTACATATTCCTCTTACTAGCCTGGAAAACATGTTAATTTCTATCCTGTAAGAATAAATCCATGATTGTTTGAATCTTAGCACAAAATAATGTGATACTGCCTTTAAGTACAATAAGAATCCATCCAATGGGTAGACAATATTAAATTTCCAGTACTGGTCACATAATAGTTTCTTTTCCCATAAATAATTGTTGTTAATTAAATAATTAAATAATATTGTCTTAGATTATTATAGTCATGTTTTTTATCTACCTTTTTGCCAGTGCATAAGTAGTTCAGTCGAAATAATAATTAATATATATACATAATATAGTAATAATTTATAGAGGGCCTGCATCTATATTAAACACTTAAAAAAATGATTTTATTTTTTAAAGATATTATTTATTTATTTGTGGGGAGCAGAGAGGGAGAGGGAGAAAATCTCAAGCACTGTTAAAAAGTACCAGATAAGCCAAAATACTCATGATTATGCTGTAACTGTCTGTATAGTGGTAGCCATACCCCCCAGAAGTGTTATCTCCCTTTAAATTTAAGTATAAATTGGTTCATGCTACTAACAAGAAAGAAAATAGAATGAAAGGGTAACATATTTTAGTGCAACACAACTGCAGTGTGTTCAGTGATAGCTCTCCAAAAGATATGTACATGCCCGATTCCCCAGAACCTGTGAATGGATCTTATTTGGAAAGTGGACCTTTGCAGATGCAATTAAATTAAGGACCTTGAGATGAGGAGATAATCCTGGATTATCCGAGTGGGCCCTAAATCCAATGACAAGTGTCTTTGTGAAAGAAAGACAGAGGAAGATTTAACACAGACAGAAGGGAAGAAGCAGAAGGAGGATATGGCCATATGAAGATGGAGGCAGAGACTGTAGTTGCCATGGACTAAATTGTGACCCACCCCCCCCAAATCGGTATGTTGAAGTCCTAATGTCTAGCACTTCAGAATATAGCTGCATTTGGAGTTAAGGCCTTTAAAGGGATAATTAGGTTAAATGATTTCCCCTTATCCAATAGTATTGGATAGTATATTGGCCCTAATCCAATGTAACTGGTGTCCTTATAAAATTAGGACATAGGCACACATAGAGGAAAGATCATATGAAGATAGAGGGAAAATACAGTCATCTATAAGCCAAGGAGAGAGGACTGCAAATGAAACCAGCTCTGCTGACACCTTGATCTTAGACTTCTAGCCTCCAGAACTATGAGGAAATAAATTTCTTTTATTTAAACCACCTTGTCTGCAGTACTTTGTTATGGCAGCCTTAGCAAACAAATACAATAGTGATGCCAAGAAACACCTGGAGCCACCAAATGCTGAAAGAGGCAAGGCCGGATTTTCTCCTAGAGACTTCAGAGGGAGTGCAGTCCTTTATTTTGGACTTCTAGCCTCCAGAGCTGAGAGAATAAATGTTTCTGTTGTTTTAAACAACCAAGTTTATTGTAATTTGTTATTGCCACCCCAGGAAACTAATACAACATTTATTTTAGCAAGGAAATTCAAGTCGTTTTAAATGCCTGTGTTTATTATTTTGAGCCATAGTCCATAGAAGATGATGAGCAAAAGTCTCTGAGCAAAGCTAAAGCTAGAGAGGAAGATTAGAAGTCTTGCTTAGGGTTTCTGCCCTCAACCTGTTTCTGTCACTAGCTTCACTGTACTTAAAACAAGCGAAACAACAGCAGGAACAACAACAACAAATATGAAGTATGAATGTATTTTCCTCTAGAGATTTCTAATATTGAAATGAAAATACCCTCAAATCAGATTCCATCAGATCTTTAACAGTGGTGACCATTGATGTGATTTGAAGTGGGGTTCAGGAGCTAACAGTCAAGAAAGAATTCTTGAGACATTTTTAGCAAAAAAAAAAAAAAAGGTGGTTTTGTTAAAACACAGGGACAGGACCATGGGCAGAAAGCTGCCCTGGGATAGTGAGGAGCACTTGATCATATACTTTGGATTTGGGGGAGGTAAAGACTAAGTAAGTTTCCAAAATGATTTTCATATGCTGAAGAAGACTTACAGGATCCTGGAGGCCTAGCTATTGTCAAGCTAAGGTCGTTTTTCCCTCCTACAAGGCATTAACATTAAGATGGGAGTTCCTGGAGGAATGTCATGCTCTGTCTGCCTCAAGTATTTGTCAATGGGCTGCAAGTTATAAGGAAATTTAATTTTATCTACATTTCTTTCACCCTTGTTCTCTACACCAATCATTTTTGTTTTACATTGCACATTTGATTATACAGAGCACTTTCCAAAATACTGTATTTGATCCAGTCTGTTTCCTTCTCCATTCTTTCAAACCATTATTTCTAAAGCGGTTCTAGAAAAAGTCTTACTATAGTCATTCTGGTTACCATACAGTCCACCCCACTGTGCTCTAGGCCCAATTCAAATGGCAATTTCCCCATGGAGGCTTCCATGAAGATCCCATCATGACTTTAAATGCGTTATATTCCACTATTTCATTCTGCATTGTGTGTCCTCCTAGAACATAAGAAATTTGGGAGCAGGAAATACATTTTACACATCAAAGTTCCAACATCAGTGTTTTTGTTTGTTATTTGTAGCAGGAATTCAACAAATATTTTTGAATGAATGAAAACATTTATTTTTCTCTATATCCTGTGATTTCAGTGAGACAGATACTCATATTTTAGAAATTGAGCCAGAAAAATTACAGGAGTAGCTCAGGGAAATTTAGTTAGCGCAATAGTTAGAATGATACCATCATCGTCTTTATACTTTTTTTTTTTTTTTTTTGCAGACTGCTGATCTGTGGGTCATAGGAATACAAAATGGATTTTAATGCAAAAAGGTAATGGTTCTATAAGCATTAAAACTATTGGCATAATATTTTCATGGCTGCCTCTGCTTCCTGGCAGCAGGGACCTTTAAAAAGTACAGTTAAAAGAAATGGCAGTTTGTAAGCGGCTGTAACAGATGACAAAATAAACAAAGACAGCACTATAAAAGATGAAAGGGGGATATTTCTGGGAGATAATAAACTGTTTCTGCTCTTCATTTTAAGAGCAATTCTTAATTAGAAACTTTTGCCAAATTTAGTAATGGTATGAAGGGTGTAAGGGAGGAAAAATAATTTTCCCCTTACCCTTCTAAGTTCTTGCCGAGACCCCTGTAATAAAAGACAGATTAACAATAGAAAAACAAACAGCAGTTTATTGACATGTATACCTCACACATGCATGGGAGACACACAGAAAAAATTAATAAATTCCCTGAGATGGCCCAAGCCACCACCTTATATACCATTTTAATCTGAAGACAAAAGAAAAGTGGTGTGGCGGGGTGCAGATTCTGGGAGGTTACTAGGAAAAGCAAAGTAAACAAGGGTAAAGATTGTTATTGCAGTTTTAGGTCTGTGCCTTTCCATTGACTAGATTCTATTATGATTTAGAGTAATCCCCTTCCTGCTACTTACAGGGAGACACAAATGGAAATTTCCTTTATAAATATATATTTATCTCACAAAAGGGTAACTTTTGGGGTGGCATATTTTGCTCTCCTTCAGGGCAAATATACTTCATTAAATCAAGAGAATTCTTGTTCTATTATTTTGTCAGTGAAGTAATTTATAAACTGGCAACTTCCTTCTCAAGTCTATACTTACAATTTCACTGCACAGAGGTCAACTACACTCACTCAGAAATGTGCATGTATGCATAATACGCACTATAAACTAAAGACTGATGCAGTGGGAGAGTATATCTCTGTACTGTGGCTTCGTACTGCAAGTAAGAAGGCAGGAGAATGAAGGCATTGGTTATAGAATTAAACTTCATGGTTTTCTGTTGATTGAATAAGGTTATTCATAAAGCATAAAGACATGGGAAAGATTTTTTTTTTTTTTTTAACTCTGGAATGGGGAAGGATTAGGAAAAATATCAATGAATTACTATTCCAATAGCAGTACCCTCAGGCAGGATTGAGTCACAGGTAACAATTTATTTGCTATATAACCATACCCCCTGTTCAGCTAGGTTGCTGTTTTAAGTACTCGGATGGTAAATTTCTTCTAGAGGTCAAAGATGTCCAGCCTACCTGCCTCATTGGGCTTTCGGAGTATTTGAAATGTCCAATATACAGCAGTATGGTTGCATGCATGACAAATATTTGCCTCCCACACAGACACCTTTCTTTGCTTTCTGTGTGCAGACTTCCAGAGCAGCCCAGGGAGACTGCAGGCAAGATGAGATGGTGCAAGCTCATTAACAAAAATCTAATAACAAAATCACATACACACACACAAAATCTAATTAGCGAGGTTACCTCTGGAGCAGCAGGCCCATGGAAATAAACACAGGGTTGCATTTGTTTTCTGCCTAGAACCATATTTTTTCCATTTCCCTTAGAATTAAAAAAATATAAGTACTCTTCCTTCCAAATTGTGTTCTCACTTATATCACTGTTCCTCATGTTTCCCAGACCCTGGGATTCTTCTCAGTGCTTAGAGGGAGGAACCAGAGATATTTCCACTCATAGGAAGCCTTTGATCAGAGCCACTGCCATTAAAGCACCCTCCCCAGAATACCCAGTCTGGGACTGCGCACAGAAGCCACTTGGGGAGTGAGGTGGCCTGATGGTCGTTTCATGGCACAGAGCAATAGGACCCAACTGCTGAGGAAGGCAGTGCAGGGTGGGTTTGGGAACCCGTGCACCCCATCCCAACTGAACCGGCAGGGGAGGCAGGAGCTGTGGAATGCAATTACCTGGATTGGAATTTGGCCAGCCCGCTGGGGTGAAATGGCACAGCAGCACCCGCATCCCTCTGTTTGCTGGGCTGAAGGAGTTTACATACCATTTACAATATACACGAGAAGCTTCCACAGGCAGCTGTGATTGGCCCTCAAGAGCTTGCAATAAAGGCAACTGGGTTTTGCTTACTTATGAAATTTGAACCGCAGCAAACATGAAGGCTTTCCATTCTAACTCCTCATTTAAGAATGAAGTTACTCATATGAGGTCACACAGCTGAGAGGTAGAGGGTTTGGGGTTAGATTTCAGAAATTTCAGTTTTAGGTCCTATCTTATTGCCACTGCCCTTTTACTCTAAACTGTAATTTGAGCACTTGAAAAAATTGTAATTCCTTAGGAAGTCAGACAGGCTTGATGTTAATATGAGTGCACTTTACCACCTTTGCCTCAGTCTTTTCCATGATTTTGAAATGGGGATAATGTCTACCTCACTGGAAGGTTGGTTGAGCTATTACACTTCTAAGAGAAGACAGGAGAAAATCATTACAATTTTGGGGTAGCAAAGATTTCTGAGGTCACAGAAAGCACAAACTATAAAGGAAAACAATAAACTGCAGTTTTTTGAAATTAAAACACTCAGCTCTTTCAAAGACACCATTACAAAAATGAAAAGGCTAATCACAGTCCAGGAGAAAATATTCACAATGCATATATCTGACAAAGGACTTGCATTCAGAATTTATAAATAACTTATAATTCAATTATACAAGAACAAAGAGCCTAATAAAAATAAATGGACAAAGGACGTTAACAGATACTTCAGAAAAGATGTACTTCTGGCCAGTAAGTACATGAAAAGATGCTTACCATGATTAAGTCATGGGCAAATGAAAATTAAACCCACAAAATACCTATTTTATACCAATTAGTATGTCTAAAATTAAGGTTTTCAATACCCAGTGTTGATGAGGATATGGAGTTCCCAGAACTCATAATATTTCTGGTGTGAGTAAAATGATAAAAACAAACAAAAACTTTGGGAAATAGCTTGGCAGTTTCTTACAAAGTTAAATATTTATCTACCCTAGAACTTTCACTTCTAGTTATTTAACTGAAGTGAAAACATACCCACAAAAAGCCTTGTACATGAATGTTCATAGCGGGTTTATTTATAATAGTCAAATGTAAAGCAACCCAAATGTCATGAGTTTTGGCATAGTCTACGTGGCACACTTTTCACAGCAATAAAAATGAACAAACTGTAGATACAGATAATATGGATGAATCTAAACATTGGTTTGAATGAAAGAAGCCAGGTACAACAAGTGATTCTGTATACATGAAGTTTTAAAGTAGGCAAAAGAAGTGTATGAAAATAAAACAAATCAGTAGTTGCCTGGGACAAATTGGAGTGGTTGGGATTGACTGTAAAGGGTAAAAGAGAATGTTTTAGAATGATAGAATTATTTCATATCTTTGTTAGAGTGGTGGTCATACTTGTCACATTTGGTATTGGGGTGGTAAAACTACATGGGAAAACTGGACAGCTACATTCAAAAGAATGAAACTGGCCTGCTTTCTTATACCATACACAAAAATAAACTCAAAATGGATGAAAGACCTAAATCTGAGACCTGAAACCATAATAATCCTAGAATAGAGCACAGGCAGTAGTGTCTCTAACATTGGCCATAGCAATATTTTTCTTGATATGTCTCCCGAGGCAAGGGAAACAAAAGCAAAAATACACTGTTGGGACTACATCAAAATGAAAAGCTTCTGTAGAGCAAAGCAAACAATCAACAAAACTAAAAGACAGCCTACTGAATGGAAGAATATATTTGCACATGACATATCTGATAAAGGGTTAGTATCCAAAATATATAAAGAACTGATACAACTCAATACCCAAAAAACAAATAATCCAATTAAAAAATGGGCAGAAGACATGAACAGACATTTCTCCAAAGAAGACATACAGGTGGCCAACAGACACATGAAAAGATGTTCAATATCAAATGCAAATCAAATGCAAATCAAAACCACAGTGAGCTACCATGTCACACCTGTCAGAGTGGCTAAAATAAAAAAAATGCAAGAAACAACAGGTGTTGGTGAGGATGTGGAGAAAAAGGAACCCTGGTGCACTATTGGTGGGAATGTAAATTGGTGTAGCCATTGTGGAAAACAAGATGGAGGTTCCTCAAAAAATTAAGAATGGAGTTACCATATGACCCAGTAATTCCACTACTGGGTATTTACCCAAAGAAAATGAAAACACTAATGTAAAAAGATATATGCACCCGTATGTTTATTGCAGTATTATTTACAATAACCAAATTATGGAAGCAACCCAAGTAACCATCAGTAGATGAATGGATAAAGAAGATGTGGTATATATATACAATGGGATATTATTCAGCCATACAAAAGAATGAAATCTTGCCATTTGCAACCACATGGATGGATCTAGAGGTTATAATGCTGAGTGAAATAAGTCAGAGCAGGACAAATACCATATGATTTCACTCATTTGTGGAATTTAAGAAACAAAACAAACAAATAGAGTCAAACAAACAAAAAAAGACTCTTAAATATAAAGAATAAACTGATGGTTACCAGAGGGGAGGTGGTCAGGGGATGGGTGAAATAGGTGAAGGAAATTAAGAATACACCTATTGTGATAAGCACTGAGCATGCATAGAATTGTTGAATCACTGTGTTGTACACTTGAAACTAATATAACACTGTTATTTATACTGGAATAAAAAAAAATTGGGAGAATTTGGCAACCAAAAAAAAAAAAAAACCCATCATGAAAATGTTATATCAACTCTTGAAGTGTGTAGTTGACTTTCATTGAAAAGGAGCTCCCTTCATCAAACATGAATGAACCTGGAAGACATAGTAAGTGAAATAAGCCAGACAGAGAAAGGAAAATACCTGCATGATCTCATAGGTAGAATCTAAAAAAGTCGAATCCAGTAGAATCCAGTAGAATGGTGGCAAGCAGGGGCCGAAGGTTGGAGGACAAGGGGGGAGATGTTGGTCAAAGGGTACAAAGTTGAAATTATGTGGGATAAATAAGTCTAGAGATCTAATGCCAAGCATGATTGCTGCAGGTAATAAATAATACTGTATTGAATACGAAACATATGCTAAGAGAGATTTCCAATGTCTCATCACAGACAAAAAAATAACTGTATTAGGAGAAGATATGTTAATTAGCTCAACTGTGGTAATAATTTTGCTATATATATGAATATATATATATCTCAAATCATGTCATGTACCTTAAATACATTTAATTTCATTTTATAAATAAATAATTAAAATATTTTAAAAATGCACAGAACTATACCCTTAAGATGGCTGGATTTTATTGTATGTGAATTAGGACTCAAAAAATCATTTAAAAAGTCAATGTGATGGTTACCTCTGTGACTGTATAGGAGCACACAGCAGGTTTAATGGCATTGGTTCTGTTATAGTTTTGAAAATGGATGGTCAGCTCATGGGTGCAGGTTTATTATTATGCTTCATAAAACATACAGAGCATTTATAATTTGTCATGTACTGAATATTACATAATAAAATTTTTAAAGGAAGTAAAACAAAATTAGTGAAGTTACCATATATAAAATGCTGATCAAAGTTGCCAGACTTTATCAAATGATTACTATGTATTAATCTTTCAGCTTTAGTTTATTCAATCTTTGTGCAAATGTATAGGGTAGTTTTAGTGTTCTAATTATAAATATGAGGACACTGATGATCAGAAATGTTGAGCCAGTTCCCCAACATAGCACAGTTAGGTAAGGATCCAGGTCTAACATGTTCTTCCTTTTACCCCACCGTATTTGAGCTGCTTCTAGTGCTTGACCCAACACATGTCAGTTCACCCCTCTCCATAATACATTCTCTGCTTTTTCAGGGCCCAAAGTTATTCAGCCCCTCTCCCCACTTTTCTTAATGCCCACTGTGTAATCATGCTTATTTACTGTGTTCTCTTTCTCATGGCCACCTTCTGCTTCAGACACTTATTTCATGCCCAAATTATTCCCATTGTCTATTCTTCCTGTTATCACCTTTCCCTTCCTCAAATTTATTCTACAAATTAGGGACATTTTCTTCATATATAATTCTTATGTGCAGCAAGCTGGTCACAAATATAAACTGGCTTTCAAATTACTGAAAGATAAAACGCTGTCCTGATTCAAGCTCTCACAGACCCTGCAGTGGAATCCATACCAGTACTGCCTCATCGGATATGCACATTATGCTCCAAGTCAAATGTCTGCAAGGATACTCCAGACAGATCTCATGCTGTCCCTATTATGCCTTTCCTCTTGTTGCCCTCCTGGAAAACTCCGCCTTTCCTTTCTTCTTTCTGAATCCTTTTGTCTTTCAATTCTGAAGTTACCTCCTCAGTGAGGTTTCTCTGGCTACCCAAAACAAACCCAAGCTACCCCATCCTCACATTCTTTCATCTATTTACAACATCTCTAAGTTTCTACTCTGGGCCATCTTGATGTGCAGTGTGGGACTGTAATAGTAAATGAGTCCTCGTTATCATGAAGATTATATTCTTGCATGTGTGCTGTTCTTATTCCTCAAAGTCATTTATAAGCATCTTGATGTCTGGGATCTTATTTCAAGCCTGTATCACTTAATAGGTATAACTCGTGTGTACAACACATAGTTAAAGAAGGCAATCTAAAATGAATTAGCATTTATCCTTTTTTTTTAATCCTTAAGTTTTACATCTATTTATATGGTGTGCTATAAATGAAAAGGAGAACTACTTGAAGGCTATTGTGAAAATTTAAATAGTAGTTTTTTGTAGATGTTGGGGTCATAAGTGACTTAATGTACCATAAATATTTAAAAGAATGAAGTAAAAAAGAGGACTCTCATAGTATTTGAGATCCTCATATTGTGCTTTCTGAGTTGTTCTGAACTTAAGAAAATGGCCTCTCCTCTAAAGAAAATTTTAATTTACTTAATAGCATAGGAGTTGTCACTTGCCCTATTACTCAGTCTTCCTTACTTTGAAGTCACGGAGCTAAGATAATACTTTATTCTCCCTACCTCATGAAGCCATGCTTAGTGATTAATAAAATTCAGTGACTTAATATACAGGAAAATGATATTGGGCAAGGGACATGGCTAGGATATATAATAAACCTTATTGTCATTCATGAACAAATAAACTGTAGTATAATAACATTAATGTATAAAATGATACATACTGATCATCTTATAAAAATTACTCTATATGACTCAGTTGTATTTTTGACAGGATAGAATAATTCTTAGGCTTTATTCTACATATAATGTAACAAATAGGTATAACTTTTGACAGAGAATCATTATTATCAGTAATGTAGTCTAAGGTGAAATAATATTGTTGCAGAAATGATAATGCTCTCTTATAATGAGATAATACCATATTTATCTGAAGTAAAAAATATAATTATCATTACTATTCATTATAGGCAATATTAATAATTTTTTATTAATTAAAAACTGTAAAACTCATGGATATTCTTTATTACACCAATGTGCTTTGAAAACGTGGTCTTCTTTTTTTTTTTTAAGATTTTATTTATTTATTTGAGAGAGAGAGAGCACATGAGAGGGGGGAGGGTCAGAGGGAGAAGCAGACTCCCTGCTGAGCAGGGAGCCCGATGCGGGACTTGATCCCGGGACTCCAGGATCATGACCTGAGCTGAAGGCAGTCGCTTAACCAACTGAGCCACCCAGGCGCCCGAAAATGTGGTCTTCTTAAAAGAGATTTTCATCTTTCAGTTTGCAACTTATGTGAGAGGAATGAATTGGATGGAGTAACAGAACAGAGAATATGACTGCAGGAGAGTTGGGTAGAAGTAGGGAGGAGAGAGAAGATAAAATCTGGATTCTAGGAAGTTTACTAAATGAGAATTTAGGAACCAGATCAAGATTTAGAGCCACTGCTTTATTTTTTTCCCCAAAGATTTATTTGTTTATTTTAGAGAGAGAGGGATCACAAGTGGGAAGGACAGATGGAGAGAGAATCTTCAGCAGACTCCATGCTGAGTGCTGAGTCTGACACGGGGCTCGAGCTCATGACCCTGAGGTCACGACCTGAGCAGAAACCAAGAGTCCATTACTTAACCCAGGCACCCCTCAGAGCCCACTTCTTTAAATGCTTTTACTATATTACCCAGTTTCTAGTTTTTCGTTTGGTTAAACTAAGCCAATACCTTCTAGTAAAATAGTTCCATATTTTAGGATCATCCCTTAGGACTGGAATATCCATGCCATACCAGCTCATATCAAAGAAGCTATATTTATGCAAAGACACAGTATCTTCCATAACATCTTATGTGAATAAGTAGATTAAGCAATGCTGCTCACACTTGAGACCAAGAGTTGGCTGCTTAGTCAAGTCAAATCGGATGAGTACAGACAGTGGGATACTTGATAGTGAAATATTGGGAGCATAGTGCAAAATAAGTGAATTCTAGATAATGACAGAAACTGAACTTTTCATGTTGATTTTAAATGTCTAAAATATATTTGTAAACAAAAGATTTAGGCTGGAATAGAACAGCACAACCTGATATTGAGAAAATAGGAGGGTAGAGGTAGGAGAAGGAAAAAGAGAAGAAAAAGAAAGAAGAAGAACAAATGGAATAGATAGGAAAGTCATTTCCTAAGTCATAAATACCCAACATTTCTCAAAATACATTTTTATCTTTCCCTATATTTGTGGCCAAGCCAATTTTTTTCTTTTTTTCTTTTAAAAGATTTTATTTATTTATTTGTCAGAGTGAGAGACCATATGCACAAACAGGGGAAGGGGCAGGCAGAGCAGGCAGAGCAGGCAGAGGGAGAAGCAGGCTCCCCACCGAGCAGGGAGCCCGAGGCAGGACTTGATTCCAGGACCCTGGGATCAAGCTCCGTGTTGGGCTCCCTGCTCAGAGGGGAACCTGCTTCTCTCTCTCCTCCCTGCTTGTGCTATCTCTCTCTCAAGTAAATAAAATCTTAAAAGGTAAATAAATAAAAAAGAAATCTGAAACTTTAGGTTGCAGACCAAAACACCACAAATTATCTGAGTTGAGAAGTAAATTTTGACACAGAACAAAATAAGATGTGCATAAAGAAGGTAAGGATCAAAAAAACAAAGAAAAACTTTTCATAATGTCTTCATCAATTTCTACTGAGAAGCAACTTGAAGTTGATATCTTAAGACATGTTGCAAAGCATTTTTATAGAGTATTCTTAATAATTGGAGTGGTAGGGCACCTGGGTGGCTCAGTCGTTAAGCGTCTGCCTTCGGCTCAGGTCATGATCCCAGGGTCCTGGGATCGAGTCCCACATCGCTTCTCCCTCTCCCACTCCCCCTGCTTGTGTTCCCTCTCTCGTTGTCTCTCTCTCTCTGTTGAAAAATAAATAAAATCTTAAAAAATAATAATAATAATTGGAGTGGTAAACTATATTGTTAACATAATGCTATATTAATATAACAGTTCAGATTAGGTCAAATTCTACCAATAATTTCCCATTTTTATCAAGTAACAAAAACAGTAACAACAACGCACAAAACATTAGCTAGTGTAGTAACAGATCTCTGTACTCTACAGCTTAGATTTTGGCATCAAGGCACAATAAAACTTGTACCTAATATCAACAGATAGGATATTGTTTCCACCATTCAGAATGGTGCCTTAGGAGGATTTGGTTCTTATCTACGTGTGACATAAGTTGCAATATTAAATTTCACAATATTCATATGTATTGATATATATAGCAGTGATGTGATGAAGTAATCCCTTGCTGTTACATAAAATAATGTGCATTTATTTATTTTTTGTGTGTATGTACTATTGGTGCTTGAAGGAGCCTAGTTAATTCATTGCCAGATAGATTATGCTCTTTTTGAAAGTAGAGCCAGGCTCTGCTAACAATGTCTACTTAAGAAACTACCGGGTAGGGGTGCCTGGGTGGCTCAGTCGTTAAGCGTCTGCCTTCGGCTCAGGTCATGATCTCAGGGTCCTGGGATCGAGCCCCACATCGGGCTCCCTGCTCGGCGGGGAGCCTGCTTCTCCCTCTCCCACTCCCCCTGCTTGTGTTCCCTCTCTCGCTGTGCCTCTCTCTGTCAAATAAATAAGTAAAATCTTAAAAAAAAAAAAAAAAAAAGAAACTACTGGGTAAAAATAATTTTCCCAGTAGTTGTGATGAAAAAAAGATGAATGAGAAATAATCTCTCAAAGAGTTTACACTTTATTCATTCATTCATTCTTCATTCACTCATTCATTCAAACATTCATTCATTTGCTCAATAACATTTTTTGAGCCCCTACTATGAGGCTTGCTGGGGTTTATACACTGAACCAAACATGATCCTTCCATCGGGGAGCTATAGTCTCATAATATTATATTTCCTTTCCCTGGTACTCTAGTAGAAGATGAGCTATTATTCAAGTAAAAGATTCAATGGGAGCTCATAAGAGGGAACCAGATCAAATGTGGGGAGTCAGGAAGGCTCCTTGAATAAAAGGTTTCTAAAAATGAAACCTACAGACAAAACATGAAAAAAAAAATTAATTCAACACAATTAGGACTTCTGGGATAAGATGGTACAGACTCACTTTTCCTTGCTTTTCCCCTTTAAAATATATCTAATACCCAAGAAATTATCAATAGACAAAAGGACTGAAAGCTAGAAAGAAGACTCACCCCAGACCTGATGACTGGAAAAACAACATGATGAAGTCCCTGAGTTTTCTCTTTACTTTCTGTATAGCCCCGACCCAGTACCAATTAGGCCTGTAGGCCAGCCCTGACAACAGCTTTAAACAACAACAAACATGTCCAAAGAAAGCCTGCTTTCCCTAGCCCAAGAACTGGGAAAGGGGAAGTCCAACAGAGACCTAGAGTGGAATCCTGGTTCCTGTTCCCCCAGTGAGGCCCTGCAGGCATTCTAACACATTGGTGACAGCAGAGCCCAGCCATGCAGCCCCAACTCCACACCTGGCCTGCTGAGCAGTCTGATCTAGCGGCTGTGGTAGTGACAGCTGGAACAGCAGCAAAGCCCCAGGCTTTCCAAGCCACTGGCCCACTAACTTCACTGCCTGTTGGTCCCGTCTGCCTGTAGCAACAATTGCAGCAAAGATGAGAAGGATAATGTATTGTATTTACCTCTATTTTGATTCTTTCTGTTTTCATTTTTCTTTCCTGATGTTCTGAGATTTATTCTTTTATCAGTTCCCTCGTTACTTATGATAAGACGGTCTGCTGATGACAGATTCTCTTTTCCTTCTTTATTTCTGCCTTATTCTCAAAGGATTGTTTTCATTGGATTTGGAGTTCAGGGTTGGCAGATTTGGGGTATGTTTTAGCATTGAAAAATGTTGTACCACTTCTTTCTGGCCTCTGTGGTTTCTGATGAGAAATCCTATGTCATTCAAATTGTTTTTCCCCTATAAGGAAGGTATTATTTCTCTCTCTCTTTATCTCTCTCTGTCTCTGTCTCTCTCTCACTGTGTGTCTCTGTCTCTGTTTCTCTCTCTCTTTGTATCTCTTTCTGTCTCTCTCTCTCTCTGCTTTTAAAATTTTTCTTTGTCTTTAGCTTTCAAAAGCTTATCTGCTATGTCTTGGCATGGGTTTCTTTGAGTTTATCTTGTTTGAGATCACTCAACTTCTTGAATCTATAGGTGTGTATTTTTTGCTAAATTTAGGAAGTTTTCTGTTTTTTATTTCTTCAACTAATTTTTTAGCCCTGCTCTCCTTCCCTCTTCTGATGACATAAATAGTAGAATTTTGTTATGGTCCTACCAGTCTCTGTTCATTTTTTTTTCTTTTACTCTATTTTCTCTCTCTTGTTCAGATTGGCTAATTTCTGTTGTCCTGTCTTCAAGTTCATACATTCTTTCCTTTGTCATATACACTCTACTATTGAATCTATATAATGAGTTCTCTATTTCAGTTATTGTACTTTTATGTTCTGAAATTTTCATTGGGTTCTTTATATTTTCTGTTTCAGGAGGTTTTCTATTTTTTAATGTTTTATTTTTTTTAATTTAGTGTGGGTTTTTTAGTCTTTGACAGATAATTCTCTTTTTTATTTAAAGATTTGTTTATTTATTTGAGAGAGGGAGAGCGTGGGTGCACGAGTGAGTGAGGAGCAGACTCTCCACTGAGTGCAGAGCCCAACGCTGCCTGATCTCAGGACCTTGAGATCATGACTTGAGCAGAAACCAAGAGTCCAACACTTAACCAACTGAGCCACCCAGGCACCCTGTCAGATAATTCTAATATCACTGTAATCTCAGTATTGTCTAATGATTTTTTCATTCATGTTGAAATTTTCCTGGTTCGTGGCATGACAAGTGATTTTCAACGGAAACCTATATATGTGAGTACTGCGTTATGAGACTCTGGATCCTGTTTAAACCTCTCAGCTTTCTCTGAAACTGCTCTAGTGGGGAAAGGGGTGGGGAAGTGTTGCTTCACTACTGCCAGGTGAGGGTAAGGAGAGAGGGTCTTCTAATTACTAGGGAGGTGGGAGTCCCCACTAGGTCTTCACTGATTTCTCCCTGGCTTGGAAAAGGAATAATACCTTGTCAGTTCCTTCTTCATGGTGTTGGCGCCCACAGGGGGACAGGAGGGGGCTCATAACCACCTCATGGGGAAGAAAGTCTTGGCCTCCCTATCCCCCTATTCATCTTCTCTGACACCACCCAGTAAGGTGGGGGGGTTGGGGTGCCTTCTTACAGTCTGGTGATTGTGAAAGTCCAGGTTCCCCGTGTGGCTTCTGCCAGAGTGGATAGGGGTGAGGACCACTGTTTTTTTTCTGTGTTGTTTGACTAGAATAGAGTGACTGTTGTCTAAATATTTTGTTTTTTATTAGTCTCCCTCTTTCCTGGTCCCTAGCCTAGAGTAAGCAGGCATTTGCTAGAGTTGTTTTGGATTTTTTGTTATTTTTGTTTTGTTTTAGTCTGCTTACTTTGCTGTTTCCAGGTTGCTGCTTGGTTCAATTCCAAGTCTGGAACATATGAAGCAAATAGAAAACTAGGGGAATTCACCACCATGTTGATCCTGTATCCCAAGATCACTATCTGGTCTTTCTTTTTCTACCTTTCAGTCATCTTAAGTTCATTTTATATATAATGTCCAAGGTTCTTAGTTGTATTTAGTGGGAGAAATAGGGAAAAACACATCCAATGCATCTTCCCTGACAATTTTGTTTACCCATATGTATAATTATATATTTTTTAAAGATTTTATTTATTTATTTGTCAGAGAGAGAGAAAGAGAAAGAGCATAAGCAGGGGGAGCAGCAGGCAGAGGGAGAAGCAGGCTCCCACTGAGCAAGGAGCCTAATGGGGGACTCGATCTCAGGACCCTGGGATCATGACCTGACCTGAAGGCAGACGCTTAACCAACCGAGCCACCCAGGTGTCCCCATATGTATAATTTTAAATGTACCATCCATTGAGTGATCTGAGAGCATTTAAACAAAATAAAATTATTCTTTTTTTTTAAAGATTTATTTATTTATTAGAGATAGAGCATGCAGGGGAGTGAGTGGGGGAGGGGCAAAGGGAGAGAATCTTTAAGCAGATTCCGCACTGAGTGGGAAGCCAGATGCAGGGCTCAATCCCATGAACCATGAGATCATGACCTGAGCTGAAACCAAGAGTTAGACACTTAACCAACTGAGCCACCCAGGCACCCACAAAATAAAATTATCCTAAAAGTATTTTAAATGGCCATCTATTTAAAAATTATATGACCATTGTATTAGATTGAAGCATAGGAAATTGTTGATATTCAATAGTTTCTAACCTATAAAATATCATTTTCATGGGAAAATTATTTGCTACATTGCATTAAAAAATTTGGTGCCCTAGGATGTCACTAGTTATGTCATACTCACTCAAATGAGAGAAAGAAGGGGGTGGGGAGGAAGATACTCATAGAAAACTTCAGTGATATCATAATAATCTTGCCAGCAACTCACAAATTAAGACTGTTTTATGTTTTAATGAGTTAAAACTACTTATGAGGTTTGAGTTGCAAATGTCAGGTATTTCTGTCAAAATCTATGTAGAGTAGACTGTGCTTTGCAAACATCTAGGCGGCACCCATGCAGCATAGACTATGAGGGCATTGTTGATTAGTAAGAAAATTTTCTGGTAAATGACAGCAAAATGTCCTGCCCTAACAAAATTAGTTTATTACAATAGCTTTTCAAAACATGGAAATAAAGTGTCTTAAAAGGGTAACACCTTTTTCTAATGTGAACAGGTGTATCTATAGGCTAGTAACAACACATAAATATTTTCTTAAATCAACTGGATTCTTGAGGTGCTAAGATAGTTAACCATTGAAGATATTTTTATTAGGTGTGAGTGAGGTTCCAGATAATGTTTAAAAGCAGCACCTATTGAGAGGTAGAGAAAGGGCGCTTGTTTAGTTTTCTGGTTTGCACAGACTATATCTGTAAGCCACAGGATAGTCTGAGAGCCAGATATGAAACAGAGAACAACATTCTTCCTCCTACAAGGGCGGACACTCTTTTCACAGGAAGAAGCATTACTTGTTCCTGATAATCCATATCCATCAGTGCATAGGTTAGTATTTCCCAGATTTGGGCAATAAATTTTCAGTGGTTATGGAGCACCTCTACTCATTTTTTGAGTTTTAACCTTTCTATATTTTCCTAGATAATTTAAATAAGCTATCTGGGGCTGCACCAGATTCATTTTAAATAAATGGTTGCATATTCATATAACTTTGTTAAATAAACAAATTATCTAACCAGAATCTCAAAGGTCAATAAGTGTTTCTAGATTTTTGGTTCAAACACAACCCACTTAAGGAAACTGCCAGGGTCAAGTGCTAAATGGTAAAAACGTCAGGGAGGAGGTTAGAGGATAGATTCTGGGCACATACACACTTTTGACTGGCACACTTCCTAGAGTGGGACAAATTGTTCCCAACTCTTGCCTGGTGGTTACTGTTAGGAATACAAAGCCATTAAATGCAATAGTGACCTCAGCATCAAACCTCACCCAAATAGCCTCCAGTTTCACAGCTTGAATCTCCAACTGCATTGATTCATCTCCATCCCCTGTCTAGATAGTCTTTATAATGAGAGCTTTCTCCCCATGGACTGAACTTGATTTTGACAATCCCACTCTTGGTAATCACAGTGCTTTGAACTCATTCCCAGGCATGAATTTCCACTGACTATTGTCAGTCAATCTGTTCACTTCCAGCTGTTAAAGTTCAGAGTCATTGGACACAATTAAGAAGTAGAGAAAGAATCTTCTTCCATCACATAAATGGTGATGATGTAATTGGAAAAAATCACTCATCTGATTACACACAGTTCTCCAGTTTCATTTGTAAAAGTTTGTCTCTCCAACTACTTTATAAAAGCTATAAGGGGAGCAATCAAGTGGTTTTCTTCTTTAAAACTCACAGAGCCTATGCATGTCGCTGGGCATAGTGTTAACAGTTAATTGATGCTTATTGGCTTGACTTAATGAGCTGTTCAGTTATATTTTTTTGAGGTTTATTATTTAAAGGGAATTTATGATTACCCACTTGTGGATTATTATCCTCACTGTGTGTCTACTATGAGAGAAACTACTAGGTACAAGGGATATCAAAGAAGAGTAAGTAAAAGTACCTTGTCTTCAAGCATATTATAGACAAATAGAAGTAATCAGATGCAAGATATAAAGAGAGATGCTTCATGGAAGAGATACAGACACCAAGCTAAAGTAGATAAGAGAAAAAAAATAAAGATTTCTTGCAACTGCATGTTCTTGGAAAGATTCATGGAAGGGATGATCTTTGAACTGGGTTTTTAAAACTGGATATGTGGAAACAAGTAATTTACAAAGAAATATTTATTTTTATTTTTTTATTATGTTAATCACCATACATTACATCATTAGTTTTTGATATAGTGTTCCATGATTCATTGTTTGCGTATAACACCCAGTGCTCCATTCAATATGTGCCCTCTTTAATACCCATCACCAGGCTAACCCATCCCCCCACCCCGCTCCCCTCTAGAACCCTCAGTTTGTTTGTCTCAGAGTCCGTAGTCTCTCATGGTTCGTCTCCCCCTCCGATTTCCCCCCTTTGTTTTTCCCTTCCTGCTATCTTCTTTTCTTTTTTTTAACATATAATGTATGATTTGTTTCAGAAGTACAGGTCTGTGATTCATCAGTCTTACACAATTCACAGCGCTCACCATAGCACATACCCTCCCCAGTGTCTATCACCCAGCCACCCCATCCCTCCCACCCCCCATGAAGAAATATTTATTGGCAATAATTTATTTATGTCATGCACTTATTTAATATCTACCTTGTTATTTAGAAAATGTATGTGCTTATCTCCATCGAATGATTTCTGACATGGCAGAAATTATGTTGGTCAGAGTTCAGAGATCATAGCAGTATATTCTGAAGGCCTTGATTAGCTATAGATTCCAACTAGATGTGAATAAGGATCACATGTCAACTCTAAAATTATTATTTTTAAAATGTAATTTTAGAGACATATTCATTTATTTTGCACATTCAAGAAATAGTTACCGATGGGGCGCCTGGGTGGCTCAGTTGGTTAAGCGACTGCCTTCAGCTCAGGTCATGATCCTGGAGTCCCGGGATCCAGTCCCGCATCGGCTCCCTGCTCAGCGGGGAGTCTGCTTCTCCGAGCTCTGACCCTCCCCCCTCTCATGCTCTCTCTCTCTCTCTCTCATTCTCTCTCTCAAATAAATAAATAAAATCTTAAAAAAAAAAAAAAAAGAAATAGTTACCGAGGCCATGCTATGTGCAAGGCATATTGATTTTTTACCCTACTTAAAAAGGCAATCATGAATTAATATATTTCACTATTATTTATTTGAAAAAATGTATGGCAAACAAACTACAATGCTAAGTGTTAAGTATTATAATGGAGATATCTTCAGTAAATTTTTTATAGCACGCAGATGTGGGAGAAATTAATTTTGTATGTGAAAGTCGGGGAAGCTAGAAATAAGAGCATATATTTGAGTTAGATCTTAAAGAACGAAGAGTCATTTAAGAGTGTACCTTGTGGGCAACATATGCAGATTAGGGCTTTCTATGGCAGAGGGTAAAGCAGAAGCAAGGCATGGAGTCATGATCATCAGTTTATCATCACAATTTGTAAAGAGCCCTGTGTGGCCAAAGATAAGAAAGTTGGTTGGGACTCAAGATTTTAAAAGGCATGTAGAAACACAGGTCTAGGGCATAGACAAGGTGAGGGTTGGAGATAATGGATCTCAGAATCAGAAACCTAAAGACAGTACTTAGCTTCAATGATATGGATAAAAATGCCCTTGAAAAACTTTTGAACAGCCTGGAAAATCAGCAGGCTTAGACACTGATACCACCTCTGCTACTTATTAGCTTTGTGGGCAAGTTACCTACCTTCACTTTCATAAATGAGCATGAGAGAATTAATCCAATTCTTTAGTTTACTAGCTACCTGTGAGATAACCCATGTACTATAGAACAAGCACTGCTATAGAATAGAGCTCAAAAATTCCTATTACTGTTAATATTGAAGAAGGCTAAATGTGGAACCCTAAAGAGCATTAACATTCATGCCAAAATTAATAAAAGAGCAAAAGAGAGAAAGTATTCAAAAAGGTAGAAAGGGCCAATGGGTGAGTAATTTCATAAAGCCTCATGGAAAGAAGAGTTCCAGAATGTGGAAGAACAAGAGGATCACATTCCATTCCACAAGTCCAGAAGGAAGAGCCCTGAAAAGAAACCTACAGGAGTTGAGAGGTAGCAAGTCTTTGGTGACCCTTAGTTAGAATATTTCCATCTGCATTCTCAGGATGGAAGTTTAATGTATAGTCTTGGAGGTAGCAAGAGGACGAAGTGAAATTATAATAGTTTGTTATTTAAGGTAAATAGACTGTAGGTTAATTAGAGAGTGAGATGGAGGAGATAGTTTTGTTAGAATGTGGATGTCTTAAATGCTACTGTCAAGCAAAAGAAATGACATCCATGGAGGAGAAAAAATTAATGAATAAGATGAGGTATTTAATAGAAAATGTCCCAAAGAAGTTTTTAAAAATAGGATCAAAGGCACAAGTAGAGATATTCTCTATGAAAAAAAAAAAAAAAGGGAAGCCTTCTTGATTCGGACAGGAAGAATTTATAAAAATATGGATTTGAGATAGGGGAGGAGATGTAAATGCCCGACTCCCAATAGCTCCTATTTCCTGGGAAGTTGAAGTCCGGGTGACTAAAATGAGAGATTTATTAACAGAAATCTGGAAGGGAGTGGAAAGGCTTGAAAGCACTTAGAGAGGAAAGGTTGTGAGTTCAGAATAAGTCAATGTTTTTCATAGCATTTATGAAGAATCACATGATATTGGAATATATTTTTAAAAAGTCCATCATAATGGATAAGTGGTTTTCTCTGGAAGGGCTGGGCCGTCCACTCATATGAAGATAGAAAGCTAACAACTGACTTGACCCAAGTGGGCAAAGAATTGACCCCTCTGAGTGTTTTCAAAGTGTTTGAGTTTCAGCCTAGGGAAAGGAGATATAAATAGCTTGAAAGGATTAAAGAATATAAGATAGTTTATGTCCTCAGGAAGGTTTTACTCTAGAAGAAAAAACTGTGACATAAGTAAAGACAATATAATATAAAGAGTATATAACAAGTACTATAAAAAAGTGATAAAACAAGTGTTATAAGGGCTTAGAAAAAATGGAATAAACTAGGGGAATTAGAAAAGTTTATATCACGAAAATGACATTGATAGACCTTTAGGAAGATTTAAGAGAACAGCCATGTTCTTGCTATTAGCTAAAAGTGTTGTTATTTCAAATTTACATTATTTTTCTATTCTTGACCAGTATTAGGATTTAGGAAAAATCACCTTCCATAAAATCAGGCACTCAAATAGGTCCCTAGAGAGAACCTGACTATTAGGCAGTGTGATGAATCTTCTGAAGAATGATTGGTCATAGCATAGATACCTCTGTTCTGATGACAACTGAAAGCCAGGATCAACCTTAAGACTGGAAACAAGCATTTGAGTATTAGTGACTCAATAGGATCAGAGCTTTGAAAATGGAAAGAGAACATCATCTACTCTTGAATACCAGAGAGGAATGATAGGATATGGGCAAGATGCCAGGAAAACATTACCTTCTCTCAAAGCCACATGGCCTTCAACAAAACTAAGTAGAGATTTTTGAAGCTGACTTTTCACCAGTCAACCTTCAAAACAGGACATATGCTGCAGGTAAAAGCCAAGTGGAAAGAAATGAGTAAGAGCAAAGAAGACAGTTTTCAGTACTCGGAGACAGAGAGACATCCAGCATGGGAAGGAACTGGAGGTCAGTGCAGCATAGTAAGAAGCTAAAGGGAGGAGGAAATGTGCTTTTTTTATTCCTAAAATAAAGGACCAAAGCAAGACATAAAATATTAGAGTAACCATAGAATACAATTAACAAGCAATCCAAAGACAGAGGAATTGATCTGAGATGTCTATACCAGAAATAGTCTTAAAGACACTCTGGAAAGAGGTGAGAATCCTACCAGTCTTACACTGACACCAAGTAAAACCTATCTTGGGTCACCATTTGGGTACCTTACCCTCGTATTGTGTGTAGATAAGTTGAATAAACACTAAACTTGGGAAACTTGCATGGGAATATTTAAGAAAATGAGCAGAGAAAGGAATAAAGAAAAAAAGACTTAGCACTGCTAATGTTTTAGTAAGTATTATTTAATATTTATAGCAACTTTCAGCAGTTGTTCTATCTTTACATATGAAAGATGCTTTCAGGAGCTTTTCTAACAAAAACTTCTTTCAAAACTGTGAAGATTTATCCTTCTCCAAGATAAGCACACAAGTGCACCCACTGAGGTGGCAGTGGTGGATTGATAAACCATAAACACATAGTGGCATAATTCAGGGAAAAACTAAAACCATTTGGATTAAAGCTAAGAGTGGGGGAGAGAAGGTGCAGAAAGATCATGCAAAAGTCATCAGACCCATTTGAAAAAAATACTCGTTCCATTTTTTAAAGGAATCAGAGATGACTCATGAAACACCAACTCATCTATGGAGAAGTGGTGGAATCCACTGTATTCTTGAGAAGAGAGGTATGGCTCAGTCCTTCCGTGTAGCATTCCAGAACATAATTATAAAATATTAGATGAATTCTAAACCACTAGAAGTAAAAGCCATAAAAATAAATCCTTCCCAAATTCCTTTGGTTTCCTGTAAAGACACTAAATGCTAAGAAAGTTTGGCTCAAATGTATGCGGGATTTTCTCAGTCATGGCTCCTCATTCTTTCCAGTTCCTGAAATCTAAGCCAATGCTGTGTCCCTGAAGGTCACTCAGGACACGTTTTCATCACAATGTCACTACAGAGCAAAACAACATTGAGGGCAGCTTTTTAATGTTTTTCAGGTCTCTGCTGTGTTTGCCCCACATAAGAAAGGCGATGAAAATCTTTTGAGAGATAAGATATAAAGGGAAATGGTTTATTAATAATTAAAGCCAGTTGGCACACTACCCACTCGGACTGCCTCCTATGGATGTGAATGACATTCAGGTTTTCTCAAGTCCAAATGCCGTTAATGCAGTAGTGTTCTGAAAGATCCTCCCATGGGTTTTCATCTTCGTACTGAATCCATCACTATTCCCCACACATATGATAGTCATACTCAACAATGACTCTGGTCCTATGGAGTAAGTCTGAGTAGTTAAAATCTTACTCTTTGGAAGCTAGCCAGCCTGCATTCAAATACTGTGAATTGGGGCTATTGTTAGCCCAAAGGAAGGTCGAGAAGATTAAATGAAATGATGCCAGTACAGTGCTTGGGAAATAGTAAGTTGTGGTGATTGTTGTGCATTAACTATTATTGTAATTATACTTTCTACCAAGTGGGATTTTTCTTTTATTCCAACCTATCTGTGTCTTACTAGGCCTTCAGTGTACAGCTTAGGCCCACTCTTCACCAATTATTTCACTACTTATTATATTCACACTCTAACTTACACACTTTATGACTCTATGTAATTTTAACATCTGATAATATGTTATCCATAAGTCATTTTATTAAAATATTTCCTTTCCTGTAACTAGGTAATTAATGAATTTTAGGCAAGGTTTATGACTTTGTATTATATATATTTGGATTGCTCTTACAACTTTGCCATGTGGAAGGCACATCATCTCTATTTAATAAATATGAGCTGATTTAATATATTAGTCTTTCATCTACAAAATGATTACTCTTCATTGGCATTGCTAAGAATAATTAATTAAAAAGATTTTTTTTCCAACTCTCATAAATTCAGAGTATGTCACGGCATCTTGCTGTTGGAATCATTGAAAAGTTTGTTTCCTTTTTAAGAAATGAAATTCTCTCTTAATAGATTGTAGATGTCTATATTATCCCAGTGACATTAACAAAGGCAACTAAGTCACTGTTCTTGTGATTTTCACGGAATGAACCAGAAGTATGGGAGAAGTGTGTGTGTGTGGGGGGGGGTGCTATATGAGCCCTAGAAGGTAATGCCATTCATGTGCAAAAATTGTCAAGGAATTTCTGCCTAATAAAGTGCTAAAGATAGATACTCATATTTCTCCTCTATTAAAGATCAGTGTACTTAGGAAGTAATTAGGGGAAATTATGTCAAAACCTTACTGACACCCCTAATTTGGAGATAAATGAAATGATGCCAATAAAGTGCTTAGGGAAGCAGACATAGGATTATCCCAGTCAGAAAACCTGCTAGGAAACTAGACTTCCTTTGAAATGTTGCTAACAATGAACAGAAAGTTCTACCTTTGTAGAAGTGCTTCTTTTCAGAGGGAATAATCATCAAAGAGAAGACAGAGAGAAAACCAAGTCAGCAAGGCAAGGCCTCTTCTGTCATGAGCTGATGTCAGCATTGGCTAAGAAACTAGGGCTGGAGTGCACGTCTCTTAGGAATCCACTCCATTGAGCATATGGGTGCACCAAAAAGTTGGCTGGCATAGTGATGGGACTTTGTTGGAACAATCACTCCTCTCAGAAAAATATAGAAAAATAAAAATGACTATGAAAAAATACAATCTAAGGAGAAACTTCTGTAAAGATTTGGAAAATAGTCACTTTGACAGGTATTTTCTAAAGAAAGCAGAATAAAATTACAGAATATATGTTTATAAAATAATTCAAGAGGGTAAAGTAACTAAGAGAGAAGAGTAAGCAATCATAAAGGAGAAATAATCTCAGGTTATGAAGGACTGCATAGAAATAAAATCTTATTTTCCAAATTGAGAAGCAGTGAAGGACAACTAATATAGAACAACTTGCAGTTCTGTCATAAGATAATCATGAATATGATTAGAGAGGAGATAAGATATGTGAAGGGTAGAAGCAGGATCTCCTATAACTTATAAGAACCTCAGAATGACACACCTAAACTGATAACATTGAAGCAACGATGAAAGACTTGCACAAGCAAGAATCTTCAGGTGGAAGAAATGCTTGTGTCTGAGTCTGCCAATCCAAGAAATATTAAATAATTATTAATATTTATATATAATAATATTTATTATATATAATATATAATAATAATTATTAAATATTAAATAAGAGAGAAATACCAGAATGCAAGCTTTATTTTATTTTGAATTTGAAAATGAAAAGAAAATCATATAAAGCCAGTAGTGAAATACTTAAAGCAAATGATAATCATCATTGTTGTCATCATCATCATCATCATCAATATCAATAATAACCATTAATAAAGGCTGGATTCAGATATTTTATTGTGCCACTACCAAAAGATAAGTAACATAAAGTCATGTGTTTTCAAGGGAAGTGATTATGAGCAAAACATTCCATAGTTGGCAATGTCGTTCAGATATGAGAAAATAAGATGTTCTTAAGCATTCAGAATTACAAAAGATGTCATATATATGCTCCCTACTGGAACGAATCATGAGAAGATATAATTTAGCACTCTGTAAAATGAAGAAAAACAAAGAACTCATGAAAGAAGGATCATTATATATCAACTGCAGAGTTGATGATAAATAGTAGCCCCTAGGGGAATATGCCAAAATTTATCCTGGAAATCAAATTCCTGCTGTATAATAATTTAATATTTTTATTTTAGCTCTGAAACCCCAGGTAATATGAACAAGAACTGGAAGTGGAATGATAGGGGAAAAAAGGAGAAATATAATAATCCTGAGCTGGCTAAAGAGTTAGACACCAGAATGTCTAACTGTGGTGGCATATATTGGGAATATGCCAGTTCTTCTCCAGTTGATACAGTCTATTAAGGCAATTCAAATCAAAAATACCTACAATGAGAATATGAAAGCAGTTTTGAAACATAAATGCATTGAGGAGGATCTTGTCTTATGAAATGTTACAAGAAAATACAAAACTTTGATAATTAAAACTGATGGGCACTGGCACATATAAATGAAAAAGATCATTTTAAAAGTGCAGAAAGCACAGTAATAGTTTAGCGTAAATTTCCCTTGCTCATTAAAAAAATAATGGATCATTCAAAATTAAATATTGGGTCAACTGTCAGCATTTGCGGTTAAAAAAAGAAACTCTAAAACAAAACAAAAAAAACAGAAAGCGTTATAGTACTATCTCATAATGTATCATAAAATACATTCTGTATAAAAAATATGAAAAACCATAAACATGATTGTAGAAAATATTGGTAAGGATTTCTACTATTTTGTTGTAGGTACCTTTCCACGTATGACCAAAAGCAAAATTATGGAGAAATTAATTGCCAAACTTGACAAGAGAAAAATTAAAAGCAAGATTAAAAGACAAATAATAGCAAATTAGGGGTATCCTAATTTCTACGTATATCCCTGAGGAAATAATAATATTCTTAATAGATCAATAGCGCTTAATCAAAAACAACAATGAAACAAAAGAATAAATTGACCACTCTTCTTCATTAGTGGGCCCCTCTCTGTCTCTCTAGATAAATTCTGTGTAGCATTCCAGCCTTCTACATCTTTCAACACCCTGTGATTATGTACTCTGTCCCCAATAAACTGTAGGCTTATTGTAGGCATTGTGGTCCTTTCATATCTTGTTTACCTGTACATACTAAATCCTTAGCACAGGGTCTGATGCATATATTAACACATGTTGGTATTACTGCTGAAGACCATAAATAAGAATTCACCAATCAGTACATAAGGCTGATGATTAAATAAATGAAAAGTTATATTTCAGTAGAAATCAAAATGCATGTTAAAAATATTATTAAGATTATAAGTGACAATGCTCACAATTGGCAAAGATACAGTAAATAAATGAGCACTCTCTTACCATTAATAGGAATAAAAATTGGTGCAACTTTTTCTAGATGATAGCTGTAAATGTGTATCGAAAGACTTATGTGCATACTCTGACCCAGTAATTGTATTTGTAGGAACATTTCTGAAGAAACTAATCATGATAATATTTTGGGATTTTCTTACTAAGGTGTTTACATCATCACAACATTGTTTTTAATGAAGAAAAAGTGAACATAATTTAAATGTTCAACCTTAGGTTATTGGTTAAATCAAATGAGAGATATTAATGTAACAGAATAATTCAGTTTTCAATATGAGTTTGTAGAAGACTATTTAATGACATGTAATGTTTTTCATGAATTTTTTTTTAAAATGTGGATGATACCATATAATGGGCTAAATCTTATTATCCAACAAAAGTGCGTAAGTAACAACTTTAATGTAATGATGAAAATGTCTGCAAATGGCCTGGTATGATAATAAAAGTAAGGTACAAAAAAGACCCGTAGGCCCCTAATTGAAACAAATGGCACTGAACTGGCACGTCCTGTGTATTTTTTTTTAAGCATATTTTATGTCCTTTAGGATAGTTGTTTCTGTTAGGTAAGTTAAGCATTTCCCTTTCATTTTTAATTTGAACAATTGATTTAGTTAGAAGGAAAAAGCAACTCATGTTTAAATAATGAATTCTGGGTAAATCTTTTCCAAGAGGAGGCTCATCATCAGGCCAGAGCTAGAAAGTTGTTTCTTTCAAGCTGATGAGCAAGAAGAGTGTTTCAGAATGTTTGGTTTGGAGATCCAGCATTAATAGGACCTGAGTACCCCACAAGAAAAATGCTTAGGGAAAGCCCAGGGAGAGGGAAGAGGATTTATTTATTTACTTTTCTTTCTTAGTTACTTATAGCCAGCAATATTTCTGTTTGTGTTTTCTAGCCTCTGATCTAGATTTTGTTTTGTTTTTCAAGTGACAGAGTCTGTGTTATTTAGCAAGGATACTAGGAAGTAACTTACATCATTATTTGCTAAAATGCACAGATTTCCCCAACATACCCCCTTCTTCCTCTCCTAGCAAATCCCGTCGGCCACCACCCAATAAAATCATCTTTCAAAGCTTGTGGTTGTTACCATCTTCTTTTAAACACACATATCAGAGAAAGATCACTGGAGATTCACATTATTCTAAACAATTTATGAGGAAGTCTGTCTGACTGTATTTCCCAATAGAAAGGATTAGGCCATTTTTATAAATGATTTATCATTATTTTTTTCTTTAGGCACCAGCAGATGAGACAGAAAAATCAAACTTGATTAAGAAAAAGTAATTAATTTTTTCCTTAAAGCATATATGTATATATATTTAATATACTGTTGCATTTTTGTAAGTGCATTTTTAAGTTTTTGTATTCTATGTACATATGTATGAGTACGGATGGGTGACATTCACTTTAAAAAACTTTATTTTCACTCATCTCATATTTGAAGATGTGACTATAAAAGGTACTAAATGGAAAATAGGAAAGCATGCCAACAACCAAGTTGATGGGAAACATCTGAAAGAAATTAGACACATTTTCAGAGTACTTTTCCATTCCATCCCTGTGCCCCTGGCTAGTATGTTCTTTGTGCACTGGATTCCAGCTTGGGAGAAGCTGCCAAACATGCAGGATCAGTGCATCGGCCTCATGTCTCCTTCATTGATCAGACACAGCCAAGGAGGGACGTGGGCCAAGCCCCCTGCTATGACTGCATGTGCCACTGATTCTAATGAGTGTGTATGTAAATACACACATACACACACACATGCACACACCTTTTTGCCTTCTTTTTGTAAGGGGACAGGTGAGGGAGGGAGAGAGGTTATTAAGATTTTCAAGAGGTAAACACTCTTAAATCAATCACGGGATGTAAGTACATGACTTGCTAAATCACAGCAACAGCAACTGCCTATAGACTAAGTTTGTCTTGGGACAGGCTGTACATTTTGTTTCAGTGTTTTCCTCCCTCCACTGCCCACCTTCAGCAGTCATTCCTGCCACTTTGTTAGGCCACCTAACCTGACTCCCATTAAAATGAGATATTGCTCACTTAAATACTGGTAAAACTTGCTTCTCTGAGGTGTTTGCAGTCAGTCTAGAAGGGTTCTGTACCTGCTTTTTGCCAACCTGCTCTCAGATCTTGGATTCCTAACTTTCTCCTGTTCTGCTCTTCATGGCAGAGCACAGACCCTTGTAAATTCTCTTTCCTGGACATCCTTTCCAACTTGCTTCCGGTTCCTTTGGCCCTGGGTAGCACTGTGTGGTAGGAAAAGGGGGTCGGAAAAGGGGGAAACAAAGGTGTTTCTTCTCTATTTTTGACTGTTGGTGGCCTCTCAGGGAGTTGCTGTGACTCCTTTGTGACCCCAGCTCTCAGGGCAGCACCTCATGGCTTTCACCTCTTTTGGGTGGCTCTGGCTTCTAGGATCTGGTAATCTTTCCCCTTCCATTGCCCCATCAAACCTATTGGTACTGGTGGTATCTTACTCTTGCTAATCTCTGGGTCACCCTATCATCTCCTATTTACCCTTTTAGCTATCATAAATCCCTTATAATTAATCCCCCATGTTAACTTCCTGTATTTACCTGGGGTGGATTTTTTTTTTCCTTACTTGACCCTGATTGACACAAAGGAAAGAATGCCAAGTGGCAGGAGTGTGAAGGAGTCCTCTTGCATTGGACGATTTGGGACTATCTTCTTTACTTCATTACAGTACTCCCTAACACCACCAAGATTTCTCACCACTTGTTCCATTCTATTTTCCTCATCCCACATGGCTTCCTTGCTTAATATCTCCACTTCAATGAGATATTTGGGAACATGAGATTTGAATCAGGCAATTTCCTAGCTGCATAACCTGGGCAAATTAATCCAGGTGTCAGTTTTCTGCCTTCAAAATGGTATATTACCCATTCTGATGAACTCCACTGAGATAATAGATGTGCCATCACTTTGTAAACTCTACAACTCTATTTAGTAATGAGGTATATAAGGTACTTTACAAATCTGTCCAAATATGTATATTAGAATATTTCATATATTTAGCAGGGATGTTTTAATAAGTACTATTTCCTTTTTTTTTAAGATTTTATTTATTTATTAGACAGAGAGCACGAGCAGGGGGGAGGGGCACAAGGAGAGGGAGGAACAGAGTCCCTGCTGAGCAGCAAGCCAGATGTGGGGCTCAATCCCAGGACCCTGAGATCTTGACCTGAGCTGAAGGCAGATGCTTAACTGACTGAGCCAGCCAGGTACCCCAGTACTATTACTATTTCTTTCTAAGGGGACTGACTCCTCAAGTATACCAAAGGTGATGGTTATAATTAGGTTACCAAGATAGGGGGGAGAAAAAAACAAAAAAAACAAGGTATTTGAAGAACATTTGGGAGAGGTTTGGTGCCTGACTTGGGCCTTAAGTAACTCAAAGTAGATAAGTAATCTACTCAGTCCATAAACATGCTGCACTTTACTAAATGAATACCAAAAATATTCATTGTTAGCTCAATAGAGGACTCTGGGTTATTTTCAGTATACTTTGAACTTGGAAGGTTTTGTTTGGCTGGATAGTATATCAAGAACCCTGAACTAAAGTAAACAAGATCACATGTTTCTGAGGGACTTTATACCTCTTTAGAAAACACAAATGGTTAAGCCAAATTCATAAACATGACCATATATGCAATGAAAAGAACCTTGGAATGGAAGACAGAAAAGTGATGGTCCATTGTATAAGTCAGCTAATGTTGCAATAATGGCTTGGAAGAAAGCATCCCCAGGTTCAGTGGCTTATAGTATTTTTTTCTCATTCTCAAGTCTGCGGTTGCCTAGAGCCCAGCTTGGTTTGTCTCTAGGCTGGGGGTTGGGTTCAGCTCTCTTCTCAGGTCTTTTCATCATTCTTCTTGGGCCAGTGGCTACTCCCTGTTGGTACTGTTGAAAAATGATAGAAGTGCAAGAGGGCGAAGAGAAATATGTGATACCTATAGACATTTTGGCCCAGAAGAGTCAGACTAACACTTCAGCTTTGTTAAGCTTAACATGGATGAAACAGGGGGATACACTTTGCTCACTCTAGTGGGTGACATCATGCAGTCTCATGGCAGAGAACATAGAAGTGTAATTCTAACAAAGGAAGAGCATGAAGACATATGAACAAAAATTCAAACTACCACACTTTGTATAGATTTAAATCTATCAGCAACTATACAGTGGATTTCAGTAAAGTTGGGCCTTCTTTTTTATGTAAAAATAAGAGGAAATTGTATTTGCTCAAGTCTAATGTCCTGTCCAATTCTTCATTAATTTAGAATGTGTGACAAATTCATTTCTATGATTTTGAAACCTTCATATTATATAACAATGAAGGTTTTTACTCATGAAATGAATGAAATTAATAGGATTGCACTGGGAGAATTTAACTGGTTCAGAGAACAAGCATTTTAAAGAATTTTTTTTATCATAAGTGTATATGACTAGATGATATTAATTACACATGAATCATTTTCATGTGACTACTAATAGAGTTGAAAAAAACCATTTACTTAGAAACATTTGTTATCCAATTAATTTGGTTTATTACGTATAGACTATATTTTGATTAATTAGACATGCCATTATTTCAGATGGCACACACTCCAATTTGTTCCCATTTTCAAGGGCTGATAGTACAAAAATTTCTGTTTGTTCTTCTCAGCAGACAGCCATGCCTGGCACAATACCCAGAGCCTTGAATGAGATCAGGGCATCTGGTTTCCAGTTCTGGCTCTGCCACCAAATAGCCACGTGACTGGACAAATGGTTTTGTGCATTTCTTCCTCTGCAAAATGAGGAGGAGTCACAGCTGAACCACTTCACTAAGAGGATTAGAGACATGATCAAAGGAGATTCCATGGGGGTGCCTGGGTGGCTCATTCGTTAAGTATCTGCCTTTGTCTCCGGTTATGATTCCAGGGTCCTAGGATCGAGCCCCGCATCAGGCTCCCTGCTCAGCAGGAAGCCTCCTTCTCCCTCTACCACTCCTGCTTGTGTTCCCTCTCTCGCTGTGTCTCTCTCTGTCAAATAAATAAATAAAATCTTTAAAAAAAAGGGGGGATTCCATGTATAAAAGTACTTTGACAAACAGCACTTGAGCACATTGAAGTTTTATCATGAGGGCATGTTTTAATTGGTTTTACTATTATTTGGGTATAGTAAGGCCAATAGAGCAAGATATAACTGCTATTAAAAAAAAGTAGTTGATTATACTCACAGATCTCAGGAGGGGGAGTACATGTCACACCATAAGCGGGGGCGGGGGGGCGGTGTGGGAGGCACACGGGGAATCACTGGAGTTGGTCATGAAGCAGAAGAAAGAGTTGAACTGTAGGCAAGCTCCTTTATTATGGTTTCCATGAGAAGGAATGGGCTAGGTAAAGAATGCAGATTTAGGATTGGCTAGTTTGAATAATTTCAGTAGGCTCTGGGGCATAGGGCTGTCCCTAGTTGTCTGGCATCTAGACCTGGGGTAATTAGGGCAAGTATATAATGCACCAAGATGTGAGAGCCTTATAATACTAGTTACGGGTATAGACTCTGTACTGGATGGTTTGTATTTAAAAGTGCACCCCAAGGGGCACCTGGCTGGCTCAGTTGATTGAGCATCAGCCTTTGGCTCAGGTCATGATCTCAGGGTCCTGGGATTGGGTCCCATGTTAGGTTCCCTGCTTTGTGGAGAGTCTGCTTCTCTCTCTCCCTCTGCTCCTCGTCCTGCCCCCCTCCCCCATGTGCACTCTCACTGTCTCTCAAATAAATAAATAAATAAATATATATATATATATATTTTTTTTAAAGTGCACCCTAAGAGAAGGACTCTCCCTGAGAAGTGGAGATAGTGAGGGAAGCAAGAGGCCAAAGCAAGGCAACTCAGATGTATTAACACGTCATACAGAACAAAATGTGTCCATTATAGGCATGCAGGGCAGATGTTAAAGCATCAGGTTTGCAGAAGTTAGAAACATGGTTAATACAGGGCATCATTGTTGTATCTTCCTACAGTAATCACCCAGGGCATTCAACTTGTTTGTATGGTTGGGGACATGGGAATTATGTCACTCTAACCTATATCTTCACAGGGCTTCTCCAGCTATCTAATAACTGTTCTTAAAAGGCATTTGCCCACCAATACATCTGATAACTGGCAATGAGTAATTATCTGAACATAATTTCTAAAATGGAGCTATAATTTTCATCTTAGATGCATAAGAATAACTTTAAAAGCTGGAGAGAAAACCCTTCATAATAATATCTTTTCCACAGAGAAGCCCTTCTGTGGAAATGGCACAAAAAATTCCACAGATGAAAAGCAAAGCTGTGTCAGTGAGCCCAAAGCATGAACTGGGGAAAAGCAGGGGTCTAGAATCTAGCTCATGTGTAGCCGTAACAGGGCAAAGAAATTTAGTAAATACTGATTGCATTACTCATATCTTAAAAAACCTTTTGTAGTTGTCTTTGCCTCACAATACATTCCAAACAACATAAAATAATATAGAAGACATTTTGTAACCTCCCCAACCACCATACCAGTTTACCAATTCAGCCCATTATTTGCCTTACATTTCAGATTTCAGCCATGAAGAATTTTAACATGACTTTGTAGTTCCCTGAAAATGCCATGTTCTCTCCTGACATTTGCTTCCTGAGAATTGCAATGAACTTTTTTCTGTTCTTCTGCTCCCAGCTCAACTTAGAATCCTACTGATTCTCTGGGCCTGAGCTTAGATGTTTCTTCTTTGACAAGCCGTTTTTGACCTTCCATTTTACACTTGGGCTTGATGTATGATCTAATGGGCTAGACATAGAACATCTATGGACTGAGGTTTAATTGCCTGCTTACAAATCTCTTTCCCCAAATAGTCTGAAAGTTCCATGAGAATAAATTCTGTTTTTAATCACTGTTTAGTACCAAATATCAAAACCTTGAATCTGGCACTGTGGGAGTACTAAATAGTGTCACTCACTCCAGAAAAACTTGCTGGATCCTGGAGCGAAGCTAAATACCTCTGTTTGGTGTTCTTAAATTTCCTAGTTATCTCTCATTAAATACATTTTAGTGCTACTGTTTTTGCAGGTGTCTCCTCCATTATACGTTAAGTTTTATAAGGATAGAAACTATGAATCATTCATCTTTGTGTCTCTAATTTCAAACACAGTGGTACAATTTAGAAATTGTATCTGTTATGACTGTTATTATCATTATTATGGTAAATGTTTTTGAATAGATGGATGAATAAATGAATAAACAAATGTATAATAGGACATGATAGAATCTGAAGCAGGAATAATAATGGGGGACAGACTCTGAAATACATGTAATGCCTAATTCTCATAGGGTATTTTCCCCCCAAGTATCAAGATAAAATGAAATTGTTCAGAAAATCACCAAAAGTGAATAAGATAAACAAGGCATTATTATAAAAACCACTAGGATAAAGTGAAAGTGAGAGAATATGATTTCTTTCAGTATTCACTGTACCTCACAATTTAGATTGTTCCTGTTGATAAAATTACAGAAGTTTAATCACTA